>NC_045437.1:177398883-177402653 GCF_002776525.5 Piliocolobus tephrosceles
TTTCTTTTTTTTTTTTTTTTTTTTTTTTGAGACGGAGTCTTGCTCTGTCACCCAGGCTGGAGTGCAGTGGCTGGATCTCAGCTCACTGCAAGCTCCGCCTCCTGGGTTTTACGCCATTCTCCTGCCTCAGTCTCCCGAGTAGCTGGGACTACAGGCGCCCGCCACCTCGTCCGGCTAGTTTTTTTTGTATTTTTTAGTAGAGACGGGGTTTCACCCCGTTAGCCAGGATGGTCTCGATCTCCCGACCTTGTGATCCGCCCATCTCGGCCTCCCAAAGTGCTGAGATTACAGGCTTGAGCCACCGCGCCTGGCCTTGTAATATTTCTAAACTAAAAAAGGGACTGAATCCCAGTATTCTTCAGCAAACTTCAAAATACTGTCACCTTAAATACATTTTAATACATGTGATATTTTTGTAGGTCTAGATTTGTGAAATCAATTCTGTTAAACATTATCTTACTGTAGAAGTGTCTGCTGTTATCTTTGAGCACTAACCCCACCACCTGTAATGCATCATGCCAATGTAAGAGATAGAATTGCTTTGCCAAATTCTTAAGGGCTTATGTCAGGGAAAAACTTTGAAATTAGCTGGGTACAGTGGCTCATGCCTATAATCCCAGTGCTTTGGGAGGCCAAGGTGGGAGAATAACTTGGCTGGGAGACCAGCCTGAGCAATTCAGCAAGACCCTTTCTTTACAAAAACTGCAAAACTTAGCCAGGTTTGGTGGCACACGCCTGTAGTCATAGCTACTGGGAAGACTGAGGTGGAAGAGGAGGATCTCTTGAGGCCCAGAGTTCAAGGTGTCAGTGAGCTATAATCTGCACTGCACTCCAGCCTAGCTGACAGCGAGATCCTGACTCAAAACAAGCCTTGAAATCAAAGTTGATTTTTACAAAAGCCTCAGTGGTAGGAGTGTTAGATTTCTTAAAATAATAGCACACTAATGGAGTGAGTGATTTTCTTTAGATTAAATGTTTACGTATTTATACCATCTGTATTAGTTTCCTAGGGTTGCCATAATAAATTACCACAAACTGGGTGGCTTAAAGTAACAGAGCTATATTCTCTCACAGTTCTGGAGGCCAGCAGTCTAAAGTCAGTGTGTCTTCAGGTCCATACTCCCCCTGGATGTTCTAAGGGAGAATCCTTCCTTGCCTCTTCCAACTTTGGTGGCTGTCAGCATTCCTTGGCTCCTTTTTTTTGTGGCTACATCACTCCAGCATCTGCCTCCATCTTTGTATTACCTTCTCTGTGTGTGTCTTCTCTTTTGGGTTTTATATGGCCACTTGTCATTAAACTTGCCCATCCACAGAACCCAAAGATGGTTTTTTTTTTTTGAGACGAACTACAGACACGTGCCACCATGCCCAGTTAACTTTTTGTATCTTTGGTAGAGATGGGGTTTCACCGTGTTAGCCAGGATGGTCTCAATCTCCTGACCTCGTGATCTGTCCGCCTCAGCCTTCCAAACTGCTGGGATTACAGTTGTGAGCCACTGCACCCGGCCAGTAAATTCTTTTTATTACTGTAGTAGATGATACTTGATTAGATGCCATCTTGGGTGCTTTCATTGTGGACAAAGGGGCTCCCATCTCTAAGCTTACATAAAATGTAATTTTAAAAAGATATTTCTTTAGATGTACCTGTTGACATTTTTGTTAATAGTGTCTCATGTCTAGTTTTGGAGGCTGGAATGTTCCAGGGAGCCACAAAAATCTCTGTCAGTTGGTGTTTTGAATAATTATTCTGAAATATACTCCTAGGCTTGAAACTTGGATCTGGCTTTTTTTTTTGTAACTTGAATTTTTTTTTTCTCTTAAGTTATTCTTATGAATTTTGCAAATAGAGCCAGTTTTGTAGCATAGTAAAATTTAACAGTTTATGTGACTCTTGATCTACTCATCTTATAGAGATTGTCTGTCTGTAGGAAGACTGTGGTAACCGTGGTCAGACTCATCATTTTGAACACTCTAGGTTAGTGTTGGAGAATTTGTAAAACAGAAACTTAACCAACTGTGCTTTGAAAGAGTAAAGTCCATGAAAAGTATTACTTTTAAGTTTCCAGGATTTACAGTTTTAGGTTAACAGTTTTTACATACTGTATTTCAAAACAGAGTACTGAAACTTACCTATATGCTCCTTACTAAAAATAGTTCATGCAGGGTCTTTTTTTTTTTTGAGACGGAGTCTCGCTCTGTGGCCCACGCTGAAGTGCAGTGGCCAGATCTCAGCTCACTGCAAGCTCTGCCTCCTGGGTTGACACCATTCTCCTGCCTCAGCCTCCCAAGTAGCTGGGACTACAGATGCCCACCACCTCGCCTGGCTAGTTTTTTTTTTTTGTATTTTTTAGTAGAGACAGGGTTTCACCGTGTTAGCCAGGACGGTCTCAATCTCTTGACCTCGTGATCCGCCCGTCTCGGCCTCCCAAAGTGCTGGGATTACAGGCTTGAGCCACCGCACCCGGCCCATGCAGGTTCTTTTCGGTGATCATAGTTTTACAGAGTATAGTAGAAAACAGGATGCCGGTTAGCATCTCTAGACCTTAAAGAGATGCCAACGGGTTGGGTTTCACCCTTGTTGTCCAGGCTGGAGTGCAATGGTGTGTGATCTTGGCTCTTTGCAACCCCCACCTCCCGGGTTCAAGTGATTCTCCTGTCACGTCCTCCCAAGTAGCTGGGATTACAGGTGCATGCCACCACGTCTGGCTAATTACTGTACTTTTAGTAGAGACGGGGTTTCATTATATTGGTCAGACTGGTCTCGAACTCATGACCTCAGGTGATCTACCCGCCTTGACCTCCCAAAGTGCTTGGATTGCAGGCATGAGCCACCACACCTGTGCCTGGCCAGCCAGTTGGCATCTCTTTAAGGTCTCCACTATCCTGCCATATTAAGTAGCACGAAAACCCACCAAGTTAATTATATTAGCATTCATCTCCCCCCCCACCACATTTTCTCAAGCTTCGTATTACATGCGTGATTTAGTGTTACAGAAGAGGGTATCAGTAACCCAACAAATAAGTTCTTCAGGTTCCTGGTTTGCTGTGTAGTTACTAAGGAGGGATTCAGCTGGTGGAGGAGATCCTGGCACAAATGCCAGGAAAGAAGCCCTTTTCCTAGCATTTCAGTGTTTCCTTTGAAGCTTAGTGAGTGGTGAAGTCTTTTGGCATGGGTGCTCCACCATCTGTCTATTCACATAGACTCTTTCCATCTACCTGGCTATGTGCCACCCTTGTTTTGGACATAGAGGGGTAGAGAGCAGAGACCACTGCTTCAGTAACTAAAAATAGATGGAATTTCAGATCCTGACAGAGATTCTCTGTGGAGTCGCCACCCCTGCTCCTCATCTCCTGGAGTTGGTAGCAAGGAACAGCTGATCTGCTGTTGGTACTATGTATACTTCCTAATGCTTTTGTTCCCCTACTTGCTATAGAAGTAGAAGTAGTTTTACTGGCATCCCTACGATTTTCCTGTCCTGTCTCTCTCATTTACTTAGTTATCTTCTACCTTGGCTCTGGTTGCCAAAATTCTAAACTTATGTTTTGTGTATGTGTGTGTTTTTTTTTTTTTTTTTTGTTTTTTTTTTTTTTGGAGACAGGGTCTTGCTCTGTTGCCCAGGCTAGACTGCAGTGGCACAATCACGGCTCACTGCAGCCTTGACCCTCTGGGCTTAAGTGATCTTCCCACCTCAGCCTTCCCAGTAGCTGGGACGGCAGGTGTGTGCCACCATATCTGGCTATGTTTTTTATTTTTTGTAGACACAGTCTTG
>NC_045437.1:177403053-177440367 GCF_002776525.5 Piliocolobus tephrosceles
GCCTCCCAGGTTTACACCATTCTCCTGCCTCAGCCTCTGGAGTAGCTAGGATCACAGGCGCCCGCCACCTCGCCCGGCTAGTTTTTTGTATTTTTTAGTGGAGACGGGGTTTCACTGTGTTAACCAGGATGGTCTCGATCTCCTGACCTCGTGATCCGCCCGTCTCGGCCTCCCAAAGTGCTGGGATTACAGGCTTGAGCTACCGTGCCCGGCCGACACAGAGTCTTGTTATGTGGCCCAGGCTGCTCTCAAACTCCTGTATTCAAGTGATCCTCCTGTCCCAGCTTCCTAAAGTGCTGGAATTACAGACAAGAGCCACCGCACTCTGCTAAACTTTATATGATCCCATGGCTGCAGTATCAGAGAATGAGGTTATTGCCTTCCCATGTACCTTATTTCATTGACTCTAAAATGCCATCAATTGAAAGATTTACCATTATTCTACTAAGAAGGAAAGTATACTTAGTGCCAGTTAAGCTGACATGCCATTGATTATGATATGCAGCCCGATTTCAGCTATGTTTTATTTTTAGTTATTTATTTATTTTTGAGACGAAGTCTCACTCTGTTGCCCAGTCTGGAGTGTAGTGGCACAATCTCAGCTCACTGCAACCTCTGCCTCCCAGGTTCAAGTGATTCTCCTGCCTCAGCCTCCTGAGTAGCTTGGATTACAGATGTGTGCCACCATGCCCAGCTAATTTTTGTATTTTAATTTTTAAAATTTTTTTGAGATGGAGTTATGCTTTTGTTGTCCAGGCTGGAGTGCAATGGCGTGATCTTGGCTCACTGCAACCTCTGCCTCCCAGGTTCAAGTGATTCTCCTGCCTCAGCATCTCAAGTAGCTGGGATTACAGGCAAGCACCACCACGCCTGGCTAATTTTGTATTTTTAGTAGAGATGGGGTTTCTCCATGTTGGTCAGGCTGGTCTCAAACTCCTGACCTCAGGTGATCCACCCGTTTTGGCCTCCCAAAGTGCTGGGATTGCAGGGGTGAGCCACCGTGCCTGGCCTAATTTTTGTATTTTTAGTAGAGATGGGGTTTTTGCCATGTTAGCAAGGCTAGGCTGGTCTGGAACTCCTGACCTCAAGATGATCCGCCCACCTTGGCCTCCCAAAGTGCTGGGATTACAGGCATGAACCACCGTGCCCAGCCTCTGCTATGTTTTTTTTTTTTTTTTTTAAAGTCTTAAAATCAGTGACAATCACTGTAATTGTAACTATCTGGTTCTTCAACAGATATTTACTGGGCAGTTTTGATGGACCACGCTCTGTGCAAAAAGCTGGAAGTCAGGTCCCTATTTGTTACTGGGTCAAGAGACATTAAATAATCACATAGATGCCAGGCGTGGTGGCTCACATCTGTAATCCCAGCACTTTGGAAGGTTGCGGTGGGCAGATCACAAGGTCAGGAGTTGGAGAACAGCCTGGCCAACATGGTGAAACCCTGTCTCTACTAAAGATAGAAAAAATTAGCTGGGTGTGGTGGCGTGTGCCTGTAATCCCAGCTACTCAGGAGGCTGAGGCAGGAGAATCACTTGAACCCAGGAGGTGGAGTTGCAGTGAGCTGAGATCATGCCATTGAGATCATGCCATGCCATTGCACTCCTGCCTGGGCGACAGGGCGAGACTCCGTCTCAAAAAAAAAAATTGTTCACATAGATAAGGCTCATGCCTAGTGCTTTTCTTTGAGACAGAGTCTCACTCTTGTCACACAGCATTGAGTGCAGTGGCACAATCATGGCTTACTACAGCCTCAACTTCCTGGGCTCAGGTGATTCTCCAGGCATGTACCATCATGCCCAGCTAATTTTTTGTATTTTTAGTAAAGGTGGCGTTACACCATGTTGCCCAGGCTGGTCTTGAACTCCTGGGCTCAAGTGATAACGCCCACCTCAGCCTTCCAAAGTGCTGAGATTACAGTCGTGAGTCACCTTGCCTGGCCAGTCCTATCATTTTGAATGGCTGAGGAGAGAGGATGGCTTGAGTCCAGGAGCACAAGACCAGCTGGGACAGTGTAACAGAGTGAGACCCTGTTTCTACAAATTTTTTTCTTTTTTGAAACGGAGTCTCACTGCGTGACCCATGCTGGAGTGCAGTGGTGCGATCTCGGCTTACTGCAACCTCCGCCTCCCGGGTTCAAGCGATTCTTCTGCTTCAGCCTCCCGAGTAGCTGGGACCACAGGCATGTGCCACCACACCCAGCTCATTTCTTGTATTTTTAGTAGAGACAGGGTTTCACCATGTTAGCCAGATGGTCTCAATCTCCTGACCTCATGATCCGCCTGCCTCAGCCTCCCAAAGTGCTGGGATTACAGGTGTGAGCCATCGCACCCAACCTCTACAAAAATTTTAAAAAATAAACAACAGCCAGGTGTGGTGGCATGTGCCAGTAGTCCCAGCTCACTCGGATGCTAAGGCAGGAGTATTGCGTGAGCCTAGTTCAAGGTTATAGTGAGCTATGATTCACACCACTGTGCTCCAGCCTGAGCGACAAGAGTGAGACTCTGTCTCAAATAATAATAACCACACAGACAAATATGAACTGTATAAAGTTGTTAAAGCAACTGGGCTTTACCATAGTACTTAATAAGAAATAAATGGAAATGGCGGAAAGAGGCTTCTGGGAAGGTCTCTAAGGGCAACATTTAAGTGAAGCCTGAAGGTGGATGTGGGGGAGGAGAGGATGGGAAGAATATTCTAGGCAGAGTGTTCCTATAGTCCCGGAGTGGTTGAAATTTAAAAGTTAATTAAGAAAAAGTAGGCTGGGCGTGGTCGCTCACGCCTGTAATCCCAGCACTTTGGGAGGCTGAGGCGGGTGGATCATGAGGTCAGGAGTTTGAGACCAGCCTGGCCAAGATGGTGAAACCCCATCTCTACTAAAAATACAAAAAAATTAGCTGGATGCGGTGGTAAGCACCTGTAATCCCAGCTACTCAGGAGGTGGAGGCAGGAGAATCGCTTGAACCCAAGAGACGGAGGTTACAGTGAGCTGAGATCACGCTACTGCACTCTAGCCTGGGTGACGGAGCAAGACTTCGTCTCAAAAAAAAAAAAAAAGTAAAGTTGATCGTTCCTTATCCAAAATGCTTAGGACCCTAAGTGTTTCAGATTTGAATTTTTCTGGATTTTGGAATATTTGCATATACATAATTAGGTATCTTGGGGGTGGGACCCAAGTCTAAACACAGAATTCATTTATGTTTCATATAGGCCTTGTACAATTTTTTGAAGCCTGAAGATAATTTTATTAGTTTAGTTTTTTCTTTTTTTTTCCTTTTTTTTGAGATGGAGTCTCGCACTGTCACCTAGGCTGGAGGACAGTGGTGCAGTCTCGGCTCGCTGCAGTCTCCGCCTCCCGAGTTCAAGCTATTCTGCTTCAGCCTCCAGAGTAGCTGGGACTACAGGCGTGCGCCACCACGCCTGGGTAATTTTTGTATTTTTAGTGGAGATGGAGTTTCACCATGTTGGTCAGGCTAGTTTCAAACTCCTGACCTTGTGATCCGGCCGCTTGGCTTCCCAAAGTGCTGGGATTGCAGGCATGAGCCACCGTGCCAGCCTTTTTAATTTTTTTGAGATAGAGTCTCACTTTGTTGCCCAGGCTGGAGTGCAATGCAATGGTGTGATCATGGCTGACTGCAGTCTTAAACTCCAGTGCTCAAGCCATCCTCCCAAGGACTGAAGGCACTGTGTATACAGGTGTATAGGCACTGCCGCCTAGCTAATTTTGTAGAGACAAGGCCTCACTATGTTGTCTAGGCTGGTGTTGAACTCCTGGACTCAAGTTATCCTCCTGCCTTGGCCCCCAAGTGTTGGAATTATAGGCCTTACGCGATTTTTTTTTTTTAAGATGGAGTTTTGCTCTGTTGCCCAGGCTGGAGTGCAGTGGTGTGATCTTAGCTCACTACAGCTTCCACTTCCTGGGTTCAAGTAACGTCCAGCTAATTTTGTATTTTTAGTAGAGACGGAGTTTCTCCCTGTTGGCCAGGCTGGTCTTGGACTCCTGACCTCAAGTGATCCTCCCACTGTGGCCTCCCAGAGTGCTGAGATTACAGGCGTCAGCCACTGTGCCTGGCCTTTACACAATATTTTAAATGATTTTGTTCATGAAATAAAATTTGACAGTGTTTTAACTGCTGCCTACCACATGAGACCAGGTATGGAATTTTCTACTTATGGCATTATGTCAGTACTCAGAAAAAGTTTCAGATTTTGGAGCGGTTTAGATTCAAATTTGTTTTTTTGAGATGGAGTCTTGCTCTATCGCCCTGGCTGGAGTGCAGTGGCTCAATCTCGGCTCACTGCAAGCTCCTGAGTTCACGCCATTCTCCAGCCTCAGCCTCCCGAGTAGCTGGGACTGCAGGTGCCCGCCACCACGCCCAGCTAATTGTTTGTATTTTTAGTGGAGACGGGGTTTCACCGTGTTAGCCAGGATGGTCTTGATCTCCTGACCTCATGATCTGCCTGCCTCAGCCTCCCAAAGTGCTGGGATTACAGGCGTGACCACTGCGCCTGGCCTTTTTTGGTTGTTGTTGTTGAGACAGTGTCTCACTGTGTTGCCCAGGCTGGAGTGCAATGGCGTGATCTCGGCTCACTCCATCCTCTGCCTCTTGGGTTCCAGTGATTCTCCCGCTTCAGCCTCCCTAGTAGCTAGGATTACAGGCATGCGCCACCATACCCAGCTAATTTTTGTATTTTTAGGAGAGACGCGGTTTCACCAGGTTGGTCAGACTGGTCTCAAACTCCTGACCTCAGGTGATCCACCTGCCTCAGCCTCCCAAAGTGATGGAATTATAGGCGTGAACCATTGCACCTGACCAATAACCATGTATTCTTAAAAATTGCTGAGAGTAGATTTTTTAAGTGTTTTCACTGCCAAAAGAAATAAGTATGTGAGGTAAATAAGTATGTGAGATAATAATGTGTTAATTAGCTCAATTTAGCTATTCCACAGTGTATTCATATTCCAGAACAACATGTTGTGCGTGACAAATATATACAATTTTGTCAATTTGAAGAAAGAAGTTGGCTAGGCCCGGTGGCTCATGCCTATAATCCTAGCACTTTGGGAGGATGAGGTGGGTGGATCACCTGAGGACACGAGTTCAAGACCAACCTGGCCAACAAGGTGAAACCCTGTCTCTACTAAAAATACAAAAATTAGCTGGGCGTGGTGCCAGGCGCCTGTAGGAGAATCGCTTTAACCCAGGAGGTGTAGGTTGCGGTGAGCTGAGATCACGCCACTGCACTCCATCCAGCCTGGGCAATGGAGTGAGATTCCATCTCAAAAAAAAAAAAAAAAGGAAAAAATTGTGAAATGAGCAAAGGATAGTTAAAGGTAAAATGGGAAAGGTTCTTGATATTCAATAATGAACAGAGAATACGGTCATATGCCACATAATGACATTTTGGTCAATGACAGATGATATGACAGTGGTCCCATAAGACAGTGGAGCCAAAAAATTCCTGTTGCCTAGTAACGTTGTAGCTGTTGTAATGTAGCGTAATTCCTTTTTTAAAAAAGTAAATTAAAAAGTAAATTTATTATAGGCTGAGTGCACAGTGTTTATAAAGTCTGCAGAAGTGTACAATAATCAGTAATGTCCTAGGCACTCACATTCACTCATCATGGACTCATCCAGAGCAACTTCCAGTCTTGCAGACTCTGTTCATGGTGAGTGCCCTATAGAGGTGTGCCATTTTTTACCTTTTTTCCCCCCATGTTTTTACTGTACCTTTTCTGTTTACATATGTTTAGGATACACAGATGCCATTGTGTTATAGTTGCCTATGGTATTCAGTACAGTAATATGCTGTATAGATTTGTAGCCTAGGAGCAGTAAGGCTGTATACCATGTGGCCTAGGCTGTACCATCTAGGTTTTTGTAAGTACACTTCGATGTTCTACAGCTACAGATGTCTCAGAATATATGCCTTTTGTTAAGTTTAGCATGACTATATTCTCTTCATAAACACATTTCCATCTCAGTGGTTGCTAAAGTACTCAAAGAAAGAAACTCCTTATTCTCTCATGTTTTCCACATTTACCCCAAAACACCTTTTTCTTTCTTTTCTCTTTTTTTTTTTTTTTGAGACAGAGTTTCGCTCTTGTTGCCCAGTCTGGAGTGCAATGGCGCGATCTTGGCTCTCTGCATCCTCCGCCTCCTGGGTTCTAGCAATTCTCCTGCCTCAGTCTCCCTAGTAGCTGGGATTACAGGCATGCGCCACCACACCTGGCTAATTTTTGTATTTTTAGCAGATACAGGGTTTCACCATGTTGGTCAGGAGGGTCTCGAACTCCCGACCTTAGGTAATCCACGTGCCGTGGCCTCCCAAAGTGTTGGGATTACAGGCGTGAGCCACTACGCCTGGCCCAAAACACCTTTTTCATTCAAGTTCAGTAATTTCATCGTATTATATTGTGTATGTCACTATAAACTAACGTTTTTTTCTTTTTAAGATGCATTTTCGCTGTTGTTCCCCAGGGTGGAGTGCAATGGCATGATCTTGGCTCACTGCATCCTCCATCTCTTGGGTTGAAGCGATTATCTTGCCTCAGCTTGCCATGTAGCTGGGATTACAGGTATGCACCACCACGCCCAGCTAATTTTGTATTTTTAGTAGAGACAGGACTTCTCCATGTTGGTTAGGCTGGTCTCGAACTCCTGACTTCACATGATCCACCCACATCAGCCTCCCAGAGTCCTGGGATTACAGGCGTGAACCACCATGCCGGCCACATGCAGGTCTTTTCTTTTTTTTTTTTTTTGAGACAGAGTTTTTACCCCTTCCCGCAAGATGCTTGAAGTACAGTGGTGAGATTATAGCTCACTGCAGCCTCAAACTTCTGGGCTCAAGGAATCTTACTGCTTCAGCCTCCTGAGTAGCTAGGACTACAGGAATGTGCTACCACATCCCGGCTAATTGTTGTTGTTGTTGTTGTTAATTTTTTGTAGAGACAGGGTCTCACTATTTTGACCAAACTAGTCTCGAGCCCCTGGGCTCAAGGAGTCCTCCAGCCTCAGCCTCTCAAAGTGCTGGGATTATGAGTCCCTGTACCTAGCCTGTAGACTTTCTGTTTCCTGGTATTATTGGTTATTGGGCTGAATGGACTAGACTTACTTTTGGAAATTTTTTATTTGCCTTTGTAAGTATTTAAGCACTAATTCTGCTTGGTACCCTATTAAGCATTAACCCACTCAGACATTTGAGTGCCTCTCATGTTCCAGTCTCTACAGAATGCGGTGAAGAATATGATACACCTTGTCTCTCATTCAAGGAGTCATAATTAAACATTAAAGGGATAGAGATGAGTTTGTGCAGAGGTTAACTTCCCGGTAGTTGTAGATAATTTAAAAATGAAATATAGGGAGGCTGAGGGAGGGGAATCACTTGAACCTGGGAGGCGGAGATTGCAGTGAGCCGAGATTGCGCCACTGCACTCCAGCCTGGCGACAGAGCGAGATCCTGTCTCAAAAAAATATATATATATATACATATAGCTATATAGTGCCATATATGATACTAGATTTGTATAGTACAGTTAATAAAATAGCTTTCTAGGAAAAGGAGGCCTATAGAGAATAAAGAGTTGAGATTTTTTTCATCCTAAGAAAGATAAGTCTAATCTTTTTTTTTTTTTTTGAGACGGAGTCTCGCTCTGTGGCCCAGGCTGGAGTGCAGTGGCCGGATCTCAGCTCACTGCAAGCTCCGCCTCCCGGTTCATGCCATTCTCCTGCCTCAGCCTCCCAAGCGGCTGGGATTACAGGCGCCCGCCACCTCGCCCGGCTAGTTTTTTTTTGTATTTTTTAGTAGAGACGGGGTTTCACCGTGTTCGCCAGGCTGGTCTCGATCTCCTGACCTCATGATCCACCTGTCTCGGCCTCCCAAAGTGCTGGGATTACAGGCTTGAGCCACCGCGCCCGGCCAAGTCTAATCTTTTTAATTGCAAATGTTTAGTGTTGATGTTTTAAAACCATAACTGCTGTTGTGAAGATAAAGATTATCTGGGGTCTAGCTTAGAATTTTTTTTTTTTAATCTCAGAATTTCATATTGGTTTATCCTTTGTGAAACTTTAAACGTGGTAGGCAAATGTTAATGTCTTAACTACAATTTATTGGATATAAATAACTTACTAGACGGAACTCACTGACTTTAAAACTGCTTTTACCATAGCTGACTTTTTCTACTTAACGAACAGTGATAGACCTTATTCTCTGACTTCCTGATTCTAACTAACACTCTCCACCCCCTCTTCAAATGTAGATCTGGTGTTGTATTTAAGGTCAATGATGAGTCTAAAAAAGAATTTTCTTAGGCCGGGCGCAGTAGCTCACACCTGTAATCCCTACACTTTGGGAGGCCGAGGCGGGTGGATCACGAGGTCAGGAGATGGAGACCATCCTGGCTAACATGGTGAAACCCCATCTCTACTAAAAATACAAAAAATTAGCTAGGCATGGTGGCAGGTGCCTGTTGTCCCAGCTACTCGGGAGACTGAGGCAGGAGAATGGCCCAGGAGGTGGAGCTTGTGGTGAGCAGAGATCTCGCCACTGCACTCCAGCCTGGGCAACACAGCGAGACTCTGTTTCCAAAAAAAAAAAAGAATTTTCTTTAAAATGTCTATAGTTTTTTGAATTATTTGTTTTACGTTAGGGTAATCAGCATCTTCTTTTGTTAAACAGAATTTTAGACCATTTACTTTATCAGCATAAATACAATATAGTGCCTTGTGTAGTTTTTGTAAAAAATATTTTTAGAGACAGAGTCTGTTGCTTAGGCTGAAGTACAGTGGCATATCATAGCTCACTGCAGTCTCCAACTTCTGGGCACAGATGATACCCCGACCTCAGCCTCCCAAGTGGCTGGGATTACAGATGTGCACTACCATGCCTGGCTAAATGTTTCTATTTTGTAGAGATGGAGTCTTGCTCTGTTACCTAGGCTGATCTTGAACTCCTGGCCTCAAGCAGTCTTACTGCGTCAGCCTCCACTGCACCTGTCTTGTTTAGCCTTTTTTTTTTCTTTTTTTTTTTTGAGACAGAGTTTTGCTCTGTCTCAGCCAGGCGCGGTGGCTCAAGCCTGTAATCCCAGCACTTTGGGAGGCCGAGACGGGCGGATCACGAGGTCAGGAGATCGAGATCATCCTGGCTAACACGGTGAAACCCCGTCTCTACTAAAAAATACAAAAACCTAGCCGGGCGAGGTGGCAGGCGCCTGTAGTCCCAGCTACTCGGGAAGCTGAGGCAAGAGAATGGCGTGAACCCGGGAGGCGGAGCTTGCAGTGAGCCGAGATTGCGCCACTGCACTCTAGCCCAGGCGACAGAGCAAGACTCCGTCTCAAAAAAAAAAAAAAAAAAAAGTAAGAGTGCTAAGGGATTAAGTCTATCAGCACCAGATAATTTGATTTTTCAGAAATTATGTCTTTCAAACTCATCTAAGTTAATTGAGTTACTAATATTTCCTGAGTTTTAAAAATTAATAATTTAAAAATATGCAAGCAGTTATTTTCAAATATTAGCTTAAGTGTTGTGCTGGGAACATAAGCAAGTAGTAAAAATTAAATTGTTTCTGTTGCACCCCTAGTTAAGAAAGGAGTGAGGCAGGGAGAATGCATGTACTGTAGTAATGACAGATTGCTCACCTTCAATCAGTCTTGAAAACCTGGGGCCGGGTGCAGTGACTAATACCTGTAATTCCACACTTTGGGAGGCCAAGGCGCGCGGATCCCTTGAGGTCAGGAGTTCTCAAGACCAGCCTGGACAACATGGTGAAACCCCGTCTCTACTAAAAATACAAAAATTATCCAGGCATGGTGGCGGGTGCCTGTAATCCCAGCTTCTCGGGAAGCTGAGGCAGGAGAATTGCTTGAACTTGGGAAAGACAAAGGTTGCAGTGAGCCAAGATTACTCCACTACAGTCCAGCCTGGGCGACAAAGCAAGATTCTGTCTAAAAAAAAAAAAAAAAAAGGAAAAAAAGAAAACCTGGAACACACCTTGGTCTTCTAAGTCTCATCTCTTTGATTTCAGTTTCTGCCATTTTGTCGTTTGCCTTCTCTTGCTTTCCCCTCAAATCTTGTTGGTAGTGAGTTTTCTAGTATCACCTTTTGTCTCTGATACATCAGACATAAAAGTAATAAGCTCTGGTGTGCATTATAATTTCCTGAGGCCTTGTTAAAACAGTTCAACTCCACCTCAGAGTTTCTGACCTGGTAGTTGTGGGGTAGAGCATGTGAATTTGCATTTCTAATAAGCTTCCTTATGATGGTGATCCTGCTGTGTCAGTATCTCAGTTTTGAGAACTACTGGTTTAACTGTTCTTTCTTTGCAGTTCAGTAATTTTTTTTTTTTTTTTTTTTTGAGACAGAGCCTTGTTCTGTTGTCCAGATTGGAGTGCAGTGGCACCACCTTGGCTCACTGCAACCTCCGCCTCCTGGGTTCGAGCGACTCTCCTACCTCAGCCTCCCAAGTAGCCGGGACTACAGGCGTGTGCCACCACGCCCGGCTAATTTTTTTGTGTTTTTAGTAGAGATGGTGTTTCACCGTGTTAGCCAGGGTGGGTCTCGATATCCTGACCTCGTGATCTGCCCACCTTGGCCTCCCAAGGTGCTGGGATTACAGACATGAGCCGCCGCGCCCGGCTGCAGTTCAGTAGTCTTAAAAGAGGTTCAGCTTAATTTCCCAAATACCATGTAGATTCTCAGACATTTCTTTTTTCTTTTTTTTTTTGAGACAGAGTCTTGCTCTGTCACCCAGGCTGGAGTGCAGTGATGCGATCTCGGCTCACTGCAACCTCCGTCTCCTGGGTTCAAGTGATTCTCCTGCCTCAGCCTCCTGAGTAGCTGGGACTACAGGCAAGTGCCACCACGCCCAGCTAATTTTTGTATTTTTAGTAGAGACGGGGTTTCACCACGTTGGCTAGGCTGGTCTTGATTTCTTGACGTTGTGATTTGTCCGCTTTGGCCTCCCAAAGTGCTGGGATTACAGGCATGAGCCACTGCACCCGGCCGATTCTCAGACATTTCTAACTGTACATTTCTAATATTTTAGATCCAGATTTAAAGAACCATGGTATAGCAGGACACTCAAGTCCTTACCCTTGGGTTAGATACTTTGTTTTTTTTTTTTTTTTTTTTTTTTAGACGGAGTCTCTCTCTGTCTCCCTGGCTGGAGTGCAGTGGCGCGATCTCGGCTAACTACAAGCTCCGCCTCCCGGGTTCCCACCATTCTCCTGCCTCAGCCTCCCGAGTAGCTGGGACTACAGGCGCCCGCAACCGCGCCCAGCTAATTTTTTGTATTTTTAGTAGAGACGGGGTTTCACCGTGGTCTCGATCTCCTGACCTTGTGATCCGCCCGCCTCGGCCTCCCAAAGTGCTGGGATTATAGGCTTGAGCCACCACGCCTGGCCCAAGGGTTAGATACTTTGTATTTTGTTTTCTTATAAAATTGGGAATAGTTCTAAATGATGTCTTATGACCCTGAAATTTTATATATACATATGTATTTTAATATATATTTTTAATATATAAAATATATAACATAATGTATACATTGTTATATAATGTATAACAATGTATATATTATGTATATAATGTATATATAACACAAATACGTATGTATGTATGTAATAAACACATACGTAACATGAAAAACGTATTTTAAAATATGTACTTTTTTTAGAGATGGGCTCTCACTTTGTTGCCTAGGCTGGAGTATAGTGACACAATCCACTGCAGCCTTGAACTCCTGGGCTCAAGCAATCCTCCTACCTCAGCCTCCCAGGTAGCTAGGACTACAGGCTCCCTCCACCATGCTGGGCTAATTAAAAAATTTTTTTTTTCGTGGAGATAAAGTCTCACTGTGTTGACCACGCTGGTCTGGAGCTCCTGGCCTCAAGCCATCCTCCCCGCTTAGCCTCCCAAAGTGTGGGGATTACAAACGTGAGCCACCATGCGCAGCCCTGAAATTACAATGCTATGAATCATAATCTTTGTTTAAATATTTTCATAGTGTGATTTTAACCACCAAAGAGCCTTGATTTGTATAGCAATATTTAGACTACTAAAACGACTTCAGAGCCATTTTTCTACAAAGTTAATTATAACCCCTCTCAGTTTCCCATCTTGTTCCTTTCACCTTACACCATAGGGTGAGGACCAAAGGGGTAAACACATCTTTCCCATGCTATTTTTATTTTGTTTCATAATTGTTATGATTAGGGAAGGAGGGTGGTTTGTAAAGAAGCATTAATTTTTACTAATAGCTTAAGTTGCCTACTCAAGGATATAGTGAAAGGGAAATCTGCACATCCCTTGAAGGATGCCTTCTCCTCAAGGAATTTAGAGGGTTTCTTTTTGCTATAGTGGTGTGATGCATATATGTCTTTGGCTCTCAAAGTTTTAGTATTCTACTTTAATTATCTTTTTTTTTTTTTTCCTTAAAATTTATTTTTTTTGAGACACAGTCTCTATTGCCCAGGCTGAAGTGCAACGGCACGATCTCGGCTTACTGCGGCCCCTGCTTCCCGGGTTCCAGCGATTCTCCTGCCTCAGCCTCCTGGGTAGCTGGAATTACAGGCACGCACCATCACACCTGGCTAATTTTTGCATTTTTAGTAGAGACCAGGTTTCACCATGTTGGCCGGGCTGGTCTTGAACTCCTGGCCTCAGGTGATCCACCTGCCTCAGCCTCTCAGAGTGCTAGGATTACAGGCGTAAGCCACTGCACCAGGTTGAGAATCTTTTTATAAATTGAGAATGTTCTACTTTAACTGTCAAAGTTCCTTATCTATCACTTTTTTCTAAACGTAATTATATATACATTCCTCCCTCAGTATCCATGAAAGGTTGCTCCCAGGTCCTTCCATGGATACCAAAATCTACAGATGCTCAAGTCCCTGATATAAAATGGCATAATATTTGCATATAACCTGTGCACATCTTCCTGTATACTTTAAGTCATCTCTAGATTACTTACAAAACCTAATACAGTGTAAGTGCTCTGTGAATAGTTGTTATGCTGTGGTGTTTAGGGAATAATGACCAAAGAAGTCTGCACATGTTCAGTACAGACATCATTTTTTCCCCATTGTATTTGACCCACAGTTGGTGGAACCTGTAGACACAGAGGGTTGGCTGTACTTTATTTCTCTATTGTTCTTTCTCATAAAATAGAAAGTTAAAATTAATGTATAGGTTTAAAGCCAACTGTTAAAACACAGCCTGATATATTTGGATATTATTTTTTTCTGCCCACATGTTCCAACTAGATTCAACTTCAGTTTTCATCATGATGTAGAGATAATCAGTTTTATAGATTGTATGTTTATTTGCTGTAATTGGGTTTTCACTATTTAGATTACACTGCAAATGATGACAATTTTTTTTTTTTTAAGTCGGTATCTCGCTCTTGTCACGCAGACTGGAGTGGAGTAGTGCGATATTGGCTCATTGCAACCTCTGCCTCCCAGGTTCAAGCAATTCTCTTGCCTCAGCCTCCTAAGTAGCTGGGATTACAGGAGCCCCCACCACGCCCGGCTAATTTTTGTACTTTTAGTAAAGATGGGGTTTTGCCATGTTGGCCAGGCTGGTCTTGAACTCCTGACCTCAGGTGAGCCACTGTGCCCGGCCATGATGACAATTTTTAACAGCTATTTTAATCCACATTTGTGGTCAGGATAATTCTTGCACAGACCCACTTGGTTAAAAAAAGAGAAAAAAAATTTTAAAGGGTAATTTATTTTTCAAATAGGCAGTATACACACTTTTATAAAATTCAAAATGTATAAAAGGAATATAGTTCCCATTCTCACCCCTAAGCTTTCCTTCCTAAAGGCAATTATTTATTAACTAGTTTCTTTCTGTGTGTGTGTGTGTGTGTGTGTTTTGAGACAGAGTCTCACTCTGTCACTGAGGCTGGAGTGCAGCGATGACATCTCAGCTCACTGCATCCTCTGCCTCCCAGGTTCAGGCAATTCTCCTGCCTCAGCCTTCCGAGTAGCTGGGACTACAGGTGTGTGCCACCATGCCCAGCTAATTTTTGTATTTTTAGTAGACACTGGATTTCAGCATGTTGGCCAGGCTGGTCTCGAACTCCTGACTTCGTGATCCACCTGCCTCAGCCTCCCAAAGTGCTGGGATTACAGGTGTGAGCCACCGTGCCTGGCGTTTCTTGTGTATTCTTTGGAGATATTTTGTGCACATGTAAAGATGGATAGTTACGTGCTTTTTTCTTTTTTTTATTTTATTTTACTTTATTTTTATTTTTATTTTTTTGAGACGGAGTCTCACTCTGTCGCCTGGGCTGGAGTGCAGTGGCCGGATCTCAGCTCCCTGCAAGCTCCGCTTCCCGGGTTTACACCATTCTCCTGCCTCAGCCTCCTGAGTAGCTGGGACTACAGGCGCCCGCCACCTCACCCGGCTAGTTTTTTGTATTTTTAGTAGAGACGGGGTTTCACCGTGTTAGCCAGGATGGTCTCAAACTCCTGACCTCGTGATCCGCCCGTCTCGGCCTCCCAAAGTGCTGGGATTACAGGCTTGAGCTACCATGCCCGGCTTTTTCTTTTTTAAAAAAGATCTGTTTCTGAATCCAAATGTACTCTGTGTGTGTGTGTGTGTATGTGTGATGGAGTCTCGCTCTGTCACCCAGGCTGGAGTGCAGTATCACAATCTCAGCTCACAGCAACCTCCGCCTCCTGGGTTCAAGTGATTCTCCTGCCTCAGCCTCCCCCGTAGCTGGGATTACAGGTGTGTGCCACCACACCTGGCTGATTTTTGTATTTTTTTTTAGAGATGGGATTTCACCAGGTTGGTCAGGCTGGTCTCGAACTCCTGACCTCGTGATCCACCCACCTTGGCCTCCCAAAGTGCTGGGATTACAGACGTGAGCCACTGTGCCCAGCCCAAATGTGCTTTTAAGAATAAAAAACTGGCCAGGCTCTGTGGCTCGCACCTGTAATTCCAGCACTTTGGGAGGCTGAGGAGGAAGGATTGCTTGAGTCCAGGCATTAGAGACCAGCCTGGGCAACATAGTGAGACCTTACCTCCCCTTTAAAAAACAATAATAGCCGGGCGTGGTGGCTCAAGCCTGTAATCCCAGCACTTTGGGAGGCCGAGACGGGCGGATCACGAGGTCAGGAGATCGAGATCATCCTGGCGAACACGGTGAAACCCCGTCTCTACTAAAAAATACAAAAAACTAGCCGGGCGAGGTGGCGGGCGCCTGTAGTCCCAGCCACTCGGGAGGCTGAGGCAGGAGAATGGCGTGAACCTGGGAGGCGGAGCTTGCAGTGAGCTGAGATCCGGCCACTGCACTCCAGCCTGGGCGACAGAGCGAGGCTCCGTCTCAAAAAAAAGAAAAAATAATAATAATAAACAACTTTGAGATACAGTATTACATACCGTAAAATTTAGTGTACAATTTGAGTTTTGACAAATAGGCATATAGTTGTACATTCTCTACCAAAATAATGATTTTGAACACTTCTATCATTCCTCAGATTTTCTTCATGTCTGTTTATAGTTATTCCCCCCTCCAACTCCCTCCAGCCACTGGAACCATGAATCTGCTTTCTGTCACTATAGTTTTGCCTGTTCTAGAATGTCATATAAATGGAATCATACATCATGTAGCCTTATGTCTGGCTTCTTTCACTTAGCAGTATGCTTTTGAGATTCAGCTGTATCAGTGCCGTCAGCCAAGGAAGTGTTGAATGAGCGCGTTAAAGGTCTATTAGTCTAAGTTTGGCTTAGGGTTTTAAAGTTATACTGGCTCGTGAAACAGACTGATGGATCTTGTATTCTGCTTAGATAAATCATAGCTCTTGAGTTAAAAACCTTGATGTCATTCAGTATGGAAAAAAGGAACTCAGTTTGAAAGGAGCAAAAGATTAAAGTGAAATCAAAAGTAAAATTCCACTTAATGAACATGGCAGGACCTCAGAATTGTTCAATTGTTAAATTCAAGTTATATTTTAATAACAACCTGTTGCTACAGCAGTGTCTTAAATAAAGCCAGATGTTCTTAGTTATACCAACCTGTGCTGTCAGTAATATTTGAGAATGGGAACTATTACTTTTTTTCTTGAGATGGACAGAAAATCTCTATTTTAGAGACACAAAATCCAAAAATTGAGATATTTGAGTAAGTTAATCATCTCAATCCAGAGCCTTCTTTTTTTCAAACTTTCTTTTTTTCTTTTTTGAAATGGTGTCTTGCTCTGTCGCCCAGGCTGGAGTGCAGTGGTGCAATCTCGGCTCACTCATGCTCCGCCTCCCAGGTTCACGCCATTCTCCTGCCTCAGCCTCCTGAGTAACTGGGACTACAGGTGCCCGCCACCACGCCCGGCTAATTTTTTATATTTTTGGTAGAGATGGGGTTTCACCGTGTTAGCCAGGATGGTCTCGATCTTCTGACCTCGTGATTCACCTGTCTCAGCCTCCCAAAGTGCTGGGATTACAGGCAGGAGCCACTGCGCCCAGCCCGTTTTCAAACTTTATCTCTGTACTTTATGCTTTGTACTCCAAACTTACAGGATGAAACAACGTAAGAGTCTAAATGGTTTTTGGATTTAAAAAATCTTAGACTTTTCTCTTTTTACTGTTGTAGTTTTAAAATATAATAGAACAGTAGTAGTTCTTGAGAACTTTGTTTTTGTCTCAAAAACCAAGCTGAGGGGAAATGGAATATAGTATGATTTCCTGCCTTGTAATTTTTCAGGCGTCCCCACCCAATAACAAGTCTCAAGTTTCTGAGCTTTTATGTTTAAAAAGCTGAGAAACTGGTAACTGATTATAAAGCATTATTACAGATAGAGGAGTCTCTGACTAAAAAGCCTTTTTTTTTTTTTTTTTTTTTTTTTGGAGACAGGGTCTCGCTCTGTCGCCCAGGCTGGAGTGCAGTGGCATGATCTCAGCTCACTGCAAGCTCCCTTTCCCAGGTTCATGTATTTCTTCTGTCTCAGCCTCTCGAGTAGCTGGGATTACAGGTGTGTGCCACCACTCCCAGCTAATTTTGTGTTTTTTTAATACAGGGTCTCGTTATGTTGGCCAGGCTGGTCTCAAGCTCCTGGCCTCAAGTGATTGGCGCTGCCTTGGCTTCCCAAAGTGTTGGGATTACAGGTGTGAGCCATTGCTCCTGGGAACTACAAAGCTTTATGGATGGTGGCTTTTATTACTTCAGTCAGCCTTTTAAAATACTTACTATTTTTTTTTTGGAGACAAAGTCTCATTCTGTTGCCCCAAGCTGGAGTGTAGTGGCATGATCTTGGCTCACTGCAACCTCTGCCTCCCAGGTTCTAGCAATTCTCCTGCTGTAGCCTCCCAAGTAGCTGGGACTATAGACATGCACTCACTATGCTTGGCTAATTTTTGTATTTTTAGTAGAAATGGGGTTTCATGATGTTCACCAGGCTAGGCTGGTCTCGAACTCTTGACGTCAGGTTATCCTCCCACCTTGATCCCACAAAGTGCTGGGATTACAAGCATGAGCCACTGTGCCCAGTCTAAAATGTATTCTTTCAAAGTTTTTTCTACTTTTAGAACCCTGGTAGTGGACTTCCACTGAAAACTTATCAACTTGTCAGATGGTCCAGTATAATTTTGGAACATTTATGACTTTAGGAGGTTGTCCCAAGTGTAACCTAATAGTTTTGAGGTACTAAAATTGGCCTTGAATTTTTTTTTGAAAAATAATAAATGAAATGTTTACATTAAAACAGTTTTGGCTGGGCACGGTGGCTCGTGTCTGTAATCCCAGCACTTTGGGAAGCCAAGGTGGGTGGATCACGAGGTCAGGAGATCGAGATCATCCTGGCTAATACAGTGAAACCCCATCTCTGCTAAAAATACAAAAAATTAGCCAGGCATGGTGGCAGGTGCCTGTAGTCCCAGCTACTCGGGAGGCTAAGGCAGGAGAATGGCGTGAACCCAGGAGGCGGAGCTTGCAGTGAGCTGAGATCGCGCCACTGCACTCCAGCCTGGGCAACAGAGCGAGACTCCGTCTCAAAAAAACAAAAAAAAAAAACGGTTTTTATGGCTCTTTAATACGTAATACATGTTTTTGTTTTTGTTTGTTTGTTTGTTTGTTTGAAATGGAGTCCCACTCTATCACCCGGCCTGGAGTGCAGTAGTGCAATCTTGGCTTATTGCAACCTCTGCCTCCCTGGTTCAAGGGATTCTCCTGCCTCAGCCTCCTGAGTAGCTGGTATTGCAGGCATGTACCACCATGCCTGGCTAATTTTTTCTATCTTCACTAGAGATAGGCTTGTTGGCCAGACTGGTCTCGAACTCCTGACCTCAAGTGATCTGCCCACCTCAGCCTCCCAAAGTGCTGGGATTACAGGTGTGAGCCACCGCTCCCAGCCCATAATACATGTTTTACCTTCCTCATTGTATTTATTTACTAAGCTCTGAACAAAGCAAAAATGACCCACTTTAAAAAATACACATTGCATTGGAGAATCCAAAATACCTTAAAGATTCACCAATCTACTGATCTCTTACTCTGAAGGAATGCTCTTAAAAGAGTTTCACCAGCATGACAGAGAATATTGGTAACAATATAAACTTTAGTAATGGATAAAAGGTACATTTACATTGAATATATTTCTTTTCTTTCTTTTTTCTGTAGGAATTGAATGATCTGGCACGGGACCCTCCAGCACAGTGTTCAGCAGGTCCTGTTGGAGATGATAGTAAGTATTTAAAAGGAATAATGGAGTAATAGCATAACAGTGGTTATTTGTGTGAAGAAACAATTACGCTATAGGGAAGAGGCAGTGTTTAACCCTTAGTGGCCCATGAATGGAGCAACTCTATGTTCATCCCATTATCATCTGTGTTGTTCATTACATTTTGAATCTTCTGCCAGGTATTGGCTGTATAGTTAGTTGTTCTGGTCCTCTCCTACCTGACCTTCATCCCTTCTGGGTATTTTCCTGGAGTGAAGGATTTGAGCTTTTACCTACAGCTAGCTATTATTCTTGAGTAAGATAATAAGGATGATGGTATATGTGTCTGTGTCTGACTTTCTACTGGCTCATACTTGTGAAATCAGGTCTTTATTTATTCTTTTCTTGAGACAGGGTCTCGCTCTGTCACCCAGGCTGGAGTGCAGTGGCATGATCTCGGCTCACTACGGTCTCTGCTTCCTGGGTTCAAGTGATTCTCGTGCCTCGGCCTCTCAAGTATCTGGGATTACAGGTGCATGCTACCACGCCTGACTAAGTTTTATATTTTTAGTAGATTCGTGGTTTCGCTATGTTGACCAGGCTGGTCTCAAACTCCTGGCCTCAGGTGATCTGCCTGCTTCGGCCTCCCAAAGTGCTGGGATTACAGGCGTGAACTACCACGCCTGGCCAAAAGCAGATCTTTATTTTTAAAGTCCAATTTATCTGCTTAATTTTGTCTAAAATAATATATGAGATGTCTTAATGCATACATTGGATGATAATTTCCTCTGTGTTCCACTTCATTGCAACATAATTTTTTCCCATATAGTGTCTTTGAACTTTTTTAAAGAGGGGATATTTGAATGAGACTGTGCTATGTAAAACTAATTCACAAAAAACTGTAACATTTGGTTGGGTGTGATGGCTCATGTCTCTAATCCCAGCACTTTGGGAGGCCGAGGCAGGTGGATCAGTTGAGCCCAGGAGTTCAAGACCAGCTTGGTCAACATGGTGAAGCCCTGTCACTACAAAAAACACACAAAAAAATTAGCCAGGTGTGTTGGTGCATGCCGGTAGTCCAAGCTCCTTGGAAAGCTAAGGTGGGAGGATCTCTTGAACCTGAGCCTGGGAAGCAGAGTTCACAGTGAGCCAGGACCATGCCACTGTATTCCAGCTTGGGCGACAGAGTAAGATGCTGTCTCAAAAACTAAAAACAGGACTGGGCCTGGTGACTCACGCCTGTAATCCCAGCACTTTGAAAGGCCGAGGCGGGCGGATCACGAGGTCAGGCATTCAAGACCATCCTGGACAAGATGGTGAAACCCTGTCTCTACTAAAAATACTAAAAAAATTAGCCGGGCGTAGTGACAGGCGCCTGTAATCCCAGCTACTCGGGAGGCTGAGGCAGAGAACTGCTTGAACCCAGGAGGCAGAGGTTGCAGTGAGCTGAGATTGTGCCACTGCACTCTAGCCTGGGTGACAGAGCGAGACTTAATCTCCAAAAAAATTTGTAACATTTAACAAGTATTTTAAGTACGTATACTTACAAATACTTGTGTAAATATGTAGGTTAAGGTCAAAATGAGTACAGGGTTAAATTAGCTTATGTTTAATATTTTTGTTTGTTTGTTTTGTTTTTTAAGACGGAGTCTCACTCTCTTGCCCATGCTGGAGTGCAGTGGCGTGACCTTGACTCACTGCAACCTCTGCCTCCCGTGTTAAAGCAATTCTCGTGCCTCAGCTTTCCAGGTAGCTGGGATTTACAGGCACCTGCCACCACACCTGGCTAATTTTTGTATGTTTAGTAGAGACGGGGTTTTGCAATGTTGACCAGGCTGGTCTTGAATTCCTGACCTCAGGTAATCCACCTGCCTTGGCCTCCCAAAGTTCTGGAATTACAGGCATGAGGTACTGCACCCGGCCTCTAATTGTTTTTTCTTGATTTTTCTTAGAAATGTTGTGTCTGGGTCCGGCACAGTGGCTCACACCTGTAATCTCAGTGCTTTGGGAGGCTGAGGCAGACAGATCACTTGAGCCCAGGAGTGCGAGACCAGCCTGGGCAACATGGTGAAACCCTGTCTCTACAAAAAAATACAAAAATTAGCCTGGCCTGGTGGTGCATGCCTGTAGCCCCAGCTACTCAGGAGGAGTTTGAGGTGGGAGGATCGCTTGAGTCCAGGAAGTTGAGGCTGTAGTAAGCCAAGATTGCACCACTGTACTCCAGTCTGGGCAACAGGAGCGAGACTGTCTCAAAACAAAAACAACAACAAAAACAAAAAGAAAAAAAGAATGTGTCTGGTCTACTAAATCCTGAAGAATCAAAGCAAGGCCCTTTTACAAGGATTACTTTACAGATAAAATAGATAAATATTACAAATTATGAGTCCAAGTACATGTCATGAAAAAACTCATTTACATTATTGTATTCTGACTTACCTAGCGTGAGTAACTATAGTATTTGGTACCAAGCGGCAGACTAAGTACCTAAACCATACAAAATGATTTAGTAAGTGCTCTTACACACTGTTGTCTCATTTAAGCGTTACAACAACTCATTTAGGTGATTGGAGTAGAAATTTTAAATTGTTTTAGAAAAGAGTCCCATGAGAAACTCATGGAGATTCTCCGTGTGGACTCATTCTCAGGTTTTCTCATTCTAGTTTGTCCTTCCACTGTATCATAACGGCCACATCCATCAGCGTACTCTTTCTATTCAGTTGGAAAAGTGCTTTTGTTTTAGGTAAATTCCTCCAAATTAAGAATGGCTGAAAATCTTTAATTAAAAGTGATTGGAGTCGGGGACTTGATTTCATTTTGGAAGTTTTCTTTAGCATGCTGAAGTAATTTGTCTTTGCTTTGCTTCGCTTCTGCCATAGTTAGCACTATACATTTCTTTCTCAGATTGAAAAATTGTTCCCTTTGGAGAGTTAAATAAAACTCCCACAGTCAAGTGCAATGGCTCATGTCTGTAATCCTAGCACTTTGGGAGGCCAGGAGTTCAAGACCAGCCTGACCAACATGGTGAAACCCTGTCTCTACCAAAAATACAAAAATTAGTGGGGCATGGTGCCACCTGCCTGTAATCCCAGCTACTCAGGAGGCTGAGGCAGGAGAATCGCTGGAACCAGGAGGTGGAGGTTGTAGTGAGCCGAGATCATGCCACTGCACTCCAGCCTGGGTAACAGAGTGAGACTCTGTCTCCAAAAAAAAAAAAAAAGCTGGATGTGGTGGCTCACGTCTGTATGCCTGTAATGCCAGCACTGTGGGAGGCCGAGGCAGGCGGATTACCTGAGGCCAGGAATTCAATCAAGACCAGCCTGGCCTTGAACTCTGCTGAAACTCCGTTTACTAAAAATACAAAAAATTAGCCAGGTGTGGTGGTGGGAGCCTGTAATCCCATCTATTCAGGAGGCTGAGGCAGGAGAATCTTGCTTGAACCCGGGAGGCAGAGGCTGCAGTGAGCCGAGATCGCGCCATTGCACTCCAGCCTGGGCAACAAGACTGAAACTCCGTCTCAAAAAAACAAGCACTCTCCCAAAGCTAATCAGTAAGAGAAAAAAATAGGTATTATTAGACTTCATCAAAATTAAAGATATACAGGCTGCAAATGATGCCATCACGAAAGTGATAAAACACATAGAATGGAAGAAATTGTTGCAAGTCGTATATCTGATAAAGGATATATATCCAGTAGATTTTTGTTTTTTTTTTTTTTGAAACAGAGTCTCGCTCTGTGGCCCAGGCTGGAGTGCAGTGGCCGGATCTCAACTCACTGCAAGCTCCACCGCCTGGGTTTACGCCATTCTCCTGCCTCAGCCTCCGGAGTAGCTGGGACTACAGGCGCCCGCCACCTCGCCCGGCTAGTTTTTTGTATTTTTTAGTAGAGACGGGGTTTCACCATGTTAGCCAGGATGGTCTCCATCTCCTGACCTCGTGATCCGCCCATCTCGGCCTCCCAAAGTGCTGGGATTACAGGCTTGAGCCACCACGCCTGGCCTTATCCAGTAGATTTTTAAAACTTTTTTTTTTTTTTTTGAGATGGAATCTCGCTTTTGTCACCCAGGCTGGAGTGCAGTGGTGCGATCTTGGCTCACTATAACCTCTGCCTCGTGGGTTCAAGCAGTTCTGCCTCAGCCTCCCGAGTAGCTGGGATTACAGGTGCGTGCCCGGCCACCCAGCTAATTTTCTTTTTTAGTGCAATGGCTGGATCTCAGCTCACTGCAAGCTCCGCCTCCTGGGTTTACGCCATTCTCCTGCCTCAGCCTCCCGAGTAGCTGGGACTACAGGCGTCCGCCACCTCGCCCGGCTAGCTTTTTGTATTTTTTAGTAGAGACGGGGTTTCACCGTGTTAGCCAGGATGGTCTCGATCTCCTGACCTCGTAATCCGCCCTTCTTGGTCTCCCAAAGTGCTGGGATTACAGGCTTGAGCCACCGTGCCCGGCCTAAGCTAATTTTCATATTTTTAGTAGAGATGGGGTTTCACCATGTTAGCCAGGCTGGTCTTGAACTCCTGACCTCAGGTGATCCGCCCACCTCCACCTCCCAAAGCGCTGGGATTACGGGCGTGAGCCATCACACCCAGCTGTTTAAAAACTCTTATAACTCAGTATAAAAATAAATAGCCCAATTAAAAAGTAGTCAAAGGATCCGAATAGACATTTCTCCAGAGAACATGGCCAGTAAGCACATGAAAAGATGCTCAACATCATTTGTCATTAGGGAAATGCAAATCAAAACTATAGTGAAGAAGAGCCAGGCACAGTGGCTCATGCCTGTAATCCCAGCTACTAGGTAGACTGAGACTGGAGGATCACTTGAGGCCAGCAGTTTTTCACCAGTCTGGGCAATAAAGCAAGACCCCATCTTTAAAACTAAAAGTTAGCTTGAAGTGGTGGCTCATGCCTGTAGTCCCATCTCCTCATGAGGCTGAGGTAGGAGGAACACTTGAGCCCAGAAGTTTGAGGCTGCAGTGAGCTATGATTGGGCCACTATACTCTAGCTTGGATGACAGATCGAGACCCAGTCTCTACAAAAAAACAAGTATTGATCAGATCTTTCTGATGAACCTCACATAAGAGTACATAAAGTATAATTGGATAGCTGAATGTCCTTTTGTCATCTTATTTTTGTTATAAGGAGTCAGAATTTAATCTTAGAAGAAGGAAGACAGAAACTGTTGGCCTTTTGAAACTTTTGAGCTCCTTTTGACTATCCTGGTACCCAAATCCCTCATTACCACATGTTATTGATATTTAGTGTAAAAATGAAGTCGAGACTTGTGCTTTATTTTAAAACATCCAGATTTTAATGTTGATATTTTGTATAAAAATAAAGTAGAGATCTGTGCTTTATTTTAAAACATCCAGATTTTAATGTACCAGTAAATTTTTTTTTCACTTTCCTGCAAAGATCTGGTAAGCAGGAAGAAATGTACTTCCTGAAAGAAGTAAGCAGCCGGGCCCTGTGGCTCACACCTGTAATCTCAGCACTTTGGGAGGCAGAGGTGGGCGGATCATGAGGTCAGGAGATGCCTAACCTCTCCTGCCTAACATGGTGAAACCCCGTCTCTACTAAAAATACAAAAAATTAGCCGGGCCTGGTGGCACGCGCCTGTAGTCTCAGCTACTCAGGCGGCTGAGGCAGGAGAATGGCGTGAACCCAGGAGGTGGAGCTTGCAGTGAGCCGAGATCATGCCACTGCACTCCAGCCTGGGCGACAGAGCAAGACTCCATCTCAAAAAAAAAAAAGTAAGCTGAAGATTGAATGGCCATGTGTCTGTTTCCTTCTATCTTCTCTTCCCTCCCCGCCTTTCCCCCTCCCCCTGTGCTGGCATTATAGGCATACAGACATGAGCCACCACACCCAGCCCCCTTTTTTTTTTTTGAGACAGAGTCTCCTCTGGTCTTTCAAGGCAGGGGATGACTCTGTTGCCCAGGCTGGAGTGTAGTGGCGCAATTGCAGCTCACTGAAGCCTCAAACTCCTGGGCTCAAGGGATCCTCTCACCTCAGCCTCCTGAGTAGCTGGGACTATGGGTATATGCCCTTACACCCCTGGCTAATTAAAAAAAAAAAAATATATATATATATATATATAGCAATAGGGTCTCACCATGTTTTCTATGCTGGTCTTGAAATCCTGGGCTCAAGTGATCCTCCTGCTTCTGCCTCCCAAAGCCCTGTGATTATAGCTGCAAGCCACTGCACCCAATTTTCTTTTGTTTTGAACACTTGGTAAATGTGACTGTCTTGAGATCTGTGCATTCAAGTGTAGGTCTCTGGAGATTCAGTCTCATACTACCAAATATTCTCACTGTCCCCTGCTTTTTTGTTTGTTTGTTTGTTTGAGACGGAGTCTCTCTGTGTTGCCCAGGTGTGCAACAGATCGTGCAGTGGCGCGATCTCGGCTCACTGCGACCTCTGCGTCCCGGGTTCAAGCAATTCTCCTATCTCCATCTCCCAAATAGCAGGGATTACAGGCATACACCACCACACCTGACTAATTTTTTGTATTTTTTAGTAGAGACAGAGTTTCACCATGTTGGCCAGGCTGGCCTTGAACACCTGACCTCAGGTGATCCACCCACCTCGGTCTCCCAAAGTGCTAGGATTATAGGCGTGAGCCACTGTGCCCAGCCTGTCCCTTTTAACCTCAAGGCTTCATTCAGAATATTAAGGAGTAATCATTCATCTGTGAACTTCACATTTAAACTCTCATAAAACAGATTGTGTAAATTTCAGTTTGCATAATTTGGTTTGATAGTATTAAACCAGCATAGTGCTGGGAACTTATTTTTGTTTTTTACTATCAAAACTTTTTATTTTGGTCAATTTTGATCAATCCTAAGATGGATCATTAAATGAAAGATTTTTGAAATAGATGTTTATGTAAAATGTAGCAATATTTTATACTTATGGGCCAGTATTTCATTCAGTAACTGTTTTTGGGGTCCTTTTTACTTGAACCTCTAGTAATTCTTGAGCTATTTCTCCTTTTGTTTTTTTTTTTTTTTTTTTTTGGCCTGAGTCTCACATTTTTGCCCACTTGGAGTATAGTGGCATGGTCTCGGCTCACTGCAACCTGTGCCTCCCGGGTTCAAGCAATTCTCCTGCCTCAGCCTCCCAAGTAGCTGGGATTACAGGCACCTGCCACCACGCCTAGCTAATTTTTTGTATTTTTAGTAGAGATGGGGTTTCACCATGTTGGCCAGGCTGATCTCGAACTCCTGACCTCGTGATTCGCCTGCCTCGGCCTCCCAAAGTGCTGGAACAGGCATGAGCCACCGCACCTAGCCTACTTGAGCTATTTCTAAAAACAGTGTAATGTGAGGCAGGTTTGGTATTCTCTCACTACCTTCTCTGATTTATACTTCTACCTGTAAGAGCTAGGGAGTCTAGAAAGGCTTCCAGAGAGTAACCTAAATCAGTGGTTTTAGTAGGTATCTTTATATTCAACCAATGTGACAACATTCTTAAGATTTAAATGGTAGGTCTTTAAATGCTTTCATTAATTCAATTCATCTGAATGGGTTTTAGTTTCTCTTTCTCTGCCTTTTTATTGGTACTGTAGATTCTAGATCATTTTATGAGAGGCATAAAGATTATTTGTCTTGGTTGCTACGTTAGTAATTTTTTTCTTCCTTTTCCTTCACCTGTTTTAAAGACTTAGTCCTGTATATGTGTTTTTGCTCATTTTCTTGATGATGGAATTTGACCTTAATCACAGTGAAGACAAATTAACATAGTGTTATTAGAATGTGAATAGGTTTTTATTCAGAGTTTAATGCCAATGGATTATATATGTTTAGTCCTGTTGGAATGTTAAACAGATATGATCTACTAAACTAAATAGATATGGATTACAGATGAGGTCACCTATGATGTTGAGTTAAAAGTTTACAATAATGTAAGAATCTTCTGCCTGGTACAATGGTTCATACCTGTAATCCCAGCACTTTGGTAGGCCAATGCAGAAGGATCGCTTGAGGCCAGGAGTTTGAGACCAGCTTGGGAAACATAGCAAGACCTGATCTCTATGAAAATAAAAATTTAAAAAATTAGCAGGACATGGTGACACTCGCCTGTAGTCCCAGCTGCTCAGTTGGCTGTGGTGGGAGGATTGCTTGAGCCCAGGAGTTTGAGGCTGCTGTGAGCCAAGTTTGTGCCACTGCACTCCAGTCTGGGCAATAGAGTGAGACTCTGTCTCTTAAAAAATACATATATATATATATATATATATATATATATGCATATATATGTATGTGTATATATACATATATAAAAATATACAGTATGCTAGAGTATCTTTAACTTTTTGTAGTGTGGGTATGAAAGACTGCAATATTAGTTGAAAATATGTGTTTTTTTTTGCCATCTTCTATCAAGAAGGGTATTCTGGCCGGGCGTGGTACCTCATGCCTGTAATCCTGGCACTTTGGGAGGCCAAGGTGGGTGGATTGCCTGAGCTTAGGAGTTTGAGACCAGTCTGGGCAACGTGATGAAACCCCATCTCTATTAAAAATACAAGAAATTAGCTGGGCGAGGTGGTGCACACCTGTAATCCCAGCTATTTGGGAAGCTAAGGCAGGAGAATTACTTGAACCTGGGAGGCAGAGATTACAGTGAGCCCAGATCTTGCCACTGCACTCCAGCCTTGACAGAGCGAGACTCTGTCTCAAAAAAAGAAGGGTATTCTGGGTATTCTGGCTGGGCACTGCTGATGGCTCATGCCTATATTCCCAGCAGTTTGAGAGGCCAAGGCAGGCAGATCGCTCGAGCCCAGGAGTTTGAGACCAGCCTGGGCAACATGGCAAGACCCCTTCTCCATTTAAAAAAAAAAAAAGAAGAAGGGTGGTATTCTTTCCATAATTGTAAACATGAGCAGCTTGTTGGCATTTCTGCTTCAACCCTGTTGGGGATTCTACGTTGTCTGATTGTTAGTAGATTTTGATCCCACAGCCTATTTGTGCTTTGTTTGTGTTAGTAGGAAGAACAGGGAAACACAAAAAAGGAAATATTTAGCTAAAAATTTCTGATTTAAGGCTGGGCCTGGTGGCTTATGACTATAATCCCAGCACTTTGGGAGGCCAAGGCGGGTGGATCACCTGAGGTCAGGAGTTCGAGACCAGCCTGACCAATGTGGTGAAACCCCGTCTCTACTAAAAATACAGCAAAATTAGTCAGATGTCGCGGCACGCACCTGTAATCCCAGCTACTCAGGGGGCTGAGGCAGGAGAATTGCTTGAACCTGGGAGGTGGAGGTTGCAGTGAGCCAAGATTGAGCCACTGTACCCCAGTCCAGGCGACAGAGCAAGACTCCATCTCAAAAAAAAAAAAAAAAATTCTGATTTAAATTTTTCTAATAATTTTTTAAGTCTGGTAGTAGTATTAGCAAGAAAAGAAGAAGATTGGTCTTGAAAAGACTAGGAGGAAAGAATTAGTACTTAAATGGTTAATGGAAAATTTAATTTTTTAAATTGTCTCAATATTTTTATATTTTGGCTGGGTATGGTCACTCACACCTATAATCTTAGCACTTTGGGAGGCTGAGGTGGGTGAATTGCTTGAGCCCAAGAGTTCAAGACCATCCTGGACAACATAGTGAGACCTCATCTCTCTCTCTCTTTTTTTTTTTTTTTTGAGACGGAGTCTCGGTCTGTCGCCCAGGCTGGAGTGCAGTGGCCGGATCTCAGCTCACTGCAACCTCCGCCTCCCGGGTTTACGCCATTCTCCTGCCTCAGCCTCCCGAGTAGCTGGGACTATAGGCGCCCGCCACCTCGCCCGGCTGGTTTTTTGTATTTTTTAGTAGAGACGGGGTTTCACTGTGTTAGCCAGGATGGTCTCGATCTCCTGACCTCGTGATCCGCCCGTCTCGGCCTCCCAAAGTGCTGGGATTACAGGCTTGAGCCACCGCGCCCGGCCTTTCTTTTTTTTTTTTTAATGAGATGGAGTTTCACTCTTGTTGCCCAGGCTGGAGTGCAGTGGCGCAATCTTGGCTCACCGCAACCTCGGTCTCCAAGGTTCAACCGACTCTTCTTCCTCAGCCTCCAAAGTAGCTGGGATTACAGGCAATGCGCCACCATTTTTGGCTAATTTTGTATTTTTAGTAGAGACGGGGTTTCTCCATGTTAGTCAGTCTGGTCTCGAATTCCTAACATCAGGAGATCCACCTGCCTCAGCCTCCCAAAGTGCTGGGATTATAGGCGTGAGCCATCGCACCCGGCCACCCATCTGTATTTTAAACAAAAATAAAATAAAATAATACTTTATTAAGTGCTTTCTTTCTTTTTTATAAAGTGCTTTCTTTTCTTTTCTTTTCTTTTTTTTTTTTTAAGATGGAGTCTCGCACTGTTGCCCAGGCTGGAGTGCAGTGGCACGATCTCAGCTCACGATCTGGGTGTGTGAGCCACCGCACCCAGAGACAAGTTTTATTTCTTTAAGAGATGGCCACATTGCCTTCCTTCTTGGCCGGGCGCGGTGGCTCAAGCCTGTAATCCCAGCACTTTGGGAGGCCGAGACGGGCGGATCACGAGGTCAGGAGATCGAGACCATCCTGGCTAACACGGTGAAACCCCGTCTCTACTAAAAAATACAAAAAACTAGCCGGGCGAGGTGGCGGGCGCCTGTAGTCCCAGCTACTCGGGAGGCTGAGGCAGGAGAATGGCGTAAACCCGGGAGGCGGAGCTTGCAGTGAGCTGAGATCCGGCCACAGCACTCCAGCCCGGGCGACAGAGCAAGACTCCGTCTCAAAAAAAAAAGAGATGGCCACATTCTTGGAAAGTGTGTAGACTGAAATAAATCACTATTGAAATGACATCAGTGTGAAACTGCCCATTCCACTGAAGTTCTGAAATCTTTCATCATGTAAATAATTTCCATGTCTCTCTTTTATATTAAACTAATGATATAACTAGTGACAAAAATAAAATCCAAATGCTAGCATTGTCCAGAAAAAATTTACAGGTCTGTTTATAATTGTTATAAAGGTGAACTGCTGAAACTTGTTTACCGAAATAGTTTGACTTGAATTAATGCTTTACATCCTCAATTTTATATTAGAAATTCACACACAAGTTAAAATGGAAAAACTGCCAATACCTGATTTCTGTCCCCTATTTTTCCACTTGCAGTCATATACATAGTTACCTTTTGACCCCATGGGGGGAAAATACATCTAACAGAGAACTACCAATAACAGAAAGAAAAAAAATAATTTTTTTTTTTTGAGAATGAAATGTTTCCCAATCTTAAGCACAGTCTCCATGTAATTGGCATGCTAGCTGGATGTCTTTTGGCATACTTGTTACATATTTGGCATGAGTAGCACATAAGTTGGTGTCTTCTTAATGGCCCATCAGATAGGCCTCACTTGCCTCCTGCAGAGGACCAAAAGCTGGGAGTGTAGATTTGTTTTGAAGTCCTCAGCAACTTCTTCTGTCAGATGCTGGAAAGGAAGTTTGCTAATCAGAAGTTCAGTGGACTTCTGATGAGATCTATTTTCACAGAGTACCACAGTAACAGACCTGTAACAGTGAGGTTTCTTTACCCTTCCAGTAAAGGGTACACTCTTGTGAGTAACTTCTGTAGCCAGTTGCTTCCTGGGTGCTTTACCACTGGGCCAATTTGCTGATAATCTACCTTCTACTAGTCATGATCTAGATACCTCCTTGCTTATCCGCATTCTCAGCAAGCTAGAGGTAGCGCAGACATTAGAGATGAGGGCGCCACTGTGGCAGGCAGTGCCTGAGAACACTTAAAAGCAGTGCTTTCTTACTATCTTACCCAACTCTTACAGCTTTGCATGGGAATGCAGGTACAATTAATACTCTTCCATTATAACCACAAGTTTAAATAACATAAAAGAATTAAGTAGAAGAACAGGTCCCTTGGCCAGTTGGTCATTCTTTTGTCTAATAGTGTTTTTAGCCTTGTTATTGGGGGTTAATTCTAGTTATCAATGTTTTATTTACTCAAATTGTAAGTATATTTGTGATTAAAATAGAGTGAGATTCATGTGTATGTGTGCATGCATGCGTGTGAGCATGTGTGTGTGTGTGTTGTAGTCTTGTTTTTATTTTTTCGGAAACAGGCTCTTGCTATGTTGCCTGGTCTGGGCTTGAACTCCTGGGCTCAAATCTTCCTCCCAACTCAGCCTCCTGAGTAGCTGGGATTACAGGTGCCTGCTTTTGTGTCTTTAAACAGCATATGAGGGGCTTTTTATAGGACTTCCCTTGAAGATACTAGGTCCAGTTTTAGTGGCCCAGAATGGCTTTGTCCTTGGCTTACACAGTCCATTAAATGGTCGGCAGAGAGTAATATAAGTGTTTCTAAGTACTAGTGAGGGCTAATCTAAGGAAGGGAGCCTCAGCAATTCCTGTCCTTTACCTTTAACTCCTAATCAATGAGCTGCTATTTTTAGGTTCAAGTCCCAGTAAGCAACAAACCAACCATAGGGATTAGTTTCATATTAAGGAGGTTGGAAGGAACTAAATTTAGGATTTGGACTGACATTCTGGTGGATTTTTATATGGCTTCTTAGTCTTCATGTTTCTTCTACCTTGTGACAAGAGTTATCTCGTTTGGGTTGTTCAAATATAACCCCAGTGACAACTTCCCTTAGGTTGCTCAGATCATAGTATGAATGTTAAGTGTGCTAAGTAGTAGCTTGCTTATAAATAAAATCTCTGGCTTTTGATCTCTCATACTGCACTTAGTAACATGAGAACGTGGAACAAGCACCATTTTCTGCATTTGGAAGATATTTATTTATTGAACAAGTTTGTAACTTATTGGAAGTATCCCTAGAGCTTGTAATCAACCTTGGGCTTTTAGCTAATATTTTCTTTTTAAATTTCACTCCTTTTTTTCTCTTTTTTTCCTCTTTAACTTATCCTCTACGTTAGAAGAGATGATGTTTTTCTTTCTTTAATGAGGACCAGTAATGTACAGACCTACACAAGAGTTTTTAGAAATTTGTTCTTATTGTTAAAACCAGTCTTTCTTAATTTGAGTATTATCTACCTTGACTTTACTGTTTCGTCCCCCGTATACCAGCATTATAAAAGAAGTCATGCCTATAATCCCAGCTTTGGGAGGCCGAGGTGGGTGGATCATCTGAGGTCAGGAGTTTGAGACCTGGCCAAATGTGGCAAAACCTTGTTTCTACTAAAAATACAAAAATTAGCCAGGTGTGGTGGCACTTGTCTGTAGTCCCAGCTACTTGGGAGGCTGAGGCAGGAGAATTGCTTGAACCCGGGAGGCGGAGGTTGCAATGAGCCGAAATTGGTGCCACTGCACTCCAGCCTGGGCGATAGAGTGAGACTCTGTCTCAAAAAAAAAAAAAAAAAAAAAAAAGATATTATATGTAATTGTTTTGAAGAAATGATTTACCCTGTGAGGTAAAGAAATAGCTGTTTAAAAGTAGAACTATGAGCCTTGTCAAGAAGTTTGTTTCTCTAACATGAAGTTTCAAGAAGTTTTAGCCCAAATACTTTGTTTTTTTTTGTTTTGTTTTTGAGAGAGTCTCGCAGTGGCGCAGTCATGGCTTATTGCAGCCTCCACTTCTCAGGCTCAAGCAGTCCTCTCACCTCAGCCTCTCAAAGTGTTGGGATTACAGGTGTGAGCCACCACACCTGGCTCTGAATATTTTTCATTGAGCACCTTATCAGTGTTCTAGGCCATTCTAGTCATTTTTCTTGTTTCTTTAGACTGTTATTTTATGTTCCTCATCTTGCTCATACTCATCATATTATTTATAAATGAATTTGGATTAGAAGGGGAATGATATGTTACTATGGCACAGATGCAATGTAGATATTGTTACATGGTGACTTTTTTCTTGTTATTTTTCAGTGTTCCATTGGCAAGCTACAATAATGGGGCCAGTAAGTATTCAGTTTAATTTCAGAATAAACAGTTTATGTAATTTACTCATTTTAATCCCACTTTTCTTTTATCAACAGAATGACAGTCCCTATCAGGGTGGAGTATTTTTCTTGACAATTCATTTCCCAACAGATTACCCCTTCAAACCACCTAAGGTAATTAATTGGAATGTGGCAGTTTTTAATGTGCTTTCTATAATACTAATAAACTAGTTTACAGAAAGTTTCCTTTCTTTCTTTAGGTGGCATTTACGACAAGAATTTATCATCCAAATATTAACAGTAATGGCAGCATTTGTCTTGATATTCTACGATCACAGTGGTCTCCAGCACTAACTATTTCAAAAGGTAACAATGGGTATTTGATATCAAGATAACGCAACCGTGTCTTTTGTCTTTTTAGAGTTACTTATTTTTGAAAAGATTATTTTTCTTTTAAGAAGAGATAGTAATTCTTCTTAGTCTGAAGTGGACCTTGAGAACTGAAAACGAGTTGGATTTTTCAAGCAAAAGTGTTCCTTGGTGTAGTGACTACTCTGTCAGTTGTGCTACTCAAGCATAGGTTAGAAGATGGACACTGGGCCGGGCGCAGTGGCTCTTGCCTGTAATCCCAGCACTTTGGGAGGCTGAGGTGGGCGGATCACAAGGTCAGGAGATCGAGACCATCCTGGCTAACACGGTGAAACCCTGTCTTTACTAAAAATACAAAAGAATTAGCTGGGCATGGTGGTGGGCGCCTGTAGTCCCAGCTACTCAGGAGGCTGAGGCAGGAGAATGGTGTGAACCCAGGAGGCGGAGCTTGCAGTGAGCAGAGATCATGCCACTGCACTCCAGCCTGGGCAACAGAGCGAGATGCCGTCTCACAAAAAAAAAAAAAGATGGACACTGGTATGAATGTTTTTTTAGAGCATAAACACAATTAACATCTCTTCCAACCTTGAGATTCATGAATGGAAAAGATAGATACTATTCCAGAACAGGAAATAGATCAGCCCTTTAAACAAATGCTTATGGTATAAACATAGACATTAGGTTCTTGAAGAACGAAATATTGGTAAATATTTTACCAGCTCTTGTCTTTAGGTTTCTATATCAATGAACTGAGTGATGTAGTTGTCTTATGTGTTGATTTGAAATTGTACAACCCTTGAACATTATTGCCAGATGAAATCACAATTGGATTAAAATACTGTCTCTCTCTCATTATTCCGAGATGAAATCACAGTTGGATTAAAATTTTCTCTCTCTCTCTCTATATATATATATTTTGTTTGTTTGTTTGTTTGTTTCTTTTTTTTTTTTTTTTTTGTGAGATGGAGTCTCACTTTGTCGCCCAGGCTGGACTGCAGTGGCACAATCTTGGCTCATTGCAACCTCCGCCTCCTGGGTTTAAGTGATTCTCCTGCCTCAGCCTCCCTAGTAGCTGGGATTACAGGCATCCGTCACCACGCCCGGCTAATTTTTGTATTTTAGGCTGAGGCAGGAGAATCGCTTGAACCCGGGAGGCGGAGGTTGCAGTGAGCTGAGATCACGCCACTGCACTCCAGCCTGGCCAGCCTGGGGGACACAGCAAGACTCTGTCTCAAAAAAAAAAAAAGAATCTTTATCAGATCTCACCACTCTACTCTGAGAGGTGATAAAAGAGCTTACTGGATGTACTTTTGTGAAAATGAAATCAGTTGTTTAAGAGAAAAATCAAATATGGTAATGGATTATTAATATGTTTAAAATATGAAGTACAAAAATCAGAAAAAAATTCAGATCCTAATAGATGAGTGGACACAGGGGAACCAAAGAATAAATAAATGAATGTTACATTCCCATTTTTTACCTTTTTTTTTTTTTTTTTTTTTTGAGACGGAGTGTCGCTCTGTGGCCCAGGCTGGAGTGCAGTGGCCGGATCTCAGCTCACTGCAACCTCCGCCTCCTGGGTTCACGCCATTCTCCTGCCTCAGCCTCCCGAGTAGCTGGGACTACAGGAGCCCGCCATCTCGCCCGGCTAGTTTTTTGTATTTTTTAGTAGAGACGGGGTTTCACCATGTTAACCAGGATGGTCTCGATCTCCTGACCTCGTGATCCACCCGTTTCTGCCTCCCAAAGTGCTGGGATTATAGGGTTGAGCCACCGCGCCCGGCCCCTTTTTTACCTTTTTAATTAACAAAGATATTTTTAAAAGGAGAGAAAATGCTAATGAGGTATACTGAAATGAACACTCTATACTTCAAGTAGAGGTACAGGTTTGTAGAGCCCAGTCTGCCCCTATGTGTTAAGATACTTAATCATCCATGCCCATTTACCCAATAATTCTAGTTTCATTTATTTATACTAAGAAAACAATCCCAAATGCTGAAAAAACTTTGTATGCAAGTACATTTCTGACAGTGTGATTTAGTTCTGAAAATTAGAGGTTACTTACATAAGAGGAAAAAATAAATGGGTTCTAGCACATGCATTTAAGAGAGTATTGACCCTGGCCAGGCACAGTGGTTCATGCCTGTAATCCCAGCAGTTTGTGAGGCTGAAGTGGGCAGATCACTTGAGACCAGGAGTTTGAGACCAGCTTGGCCAACATGGCAAAACCCCATCTTTACTAAAAATACAAAAATTAGCCAGGTATGATGACACGTGCCTGTACACTCCTGGGTGTGAGTGATGGCGTGTGCCCAACTACTCAGGAGGCTGAGGCAGGAGAATCACTCGAACCCAGGAGACGGAGGTTGCAGTGAGCCAAGATGGTACCACTGCACTCTAGCCTGGGTGACACAGGGAGATTCTATCGCCAAAAAAAAAGTATTGAACTTTACAAATATTGCGAAAATAGGAAAATACTGTGTTTGAGAAAAGCAGAAAAAAGAAAAAAGGCATATACACTGTAACAAGAGTTACATGTAAAAGTATGTTAAGTGAGGCCGGGTGCGGTGGCTCACGCCTGTAATGCCAGCACTTTGGGAAGCCGAAGTGGGTGGATCACGAGGTTAGGAGATCAAGACCATCCTGGCTAACATGGTGAAACCCCGTCTCTACTAAAAATACAAAAAATTAGCCGGGCGTGGTGGTAGGTGCCTGTAGTTTAAACAAATTTAGCATTTGTTTAACGCATGTATTTAGACAGGAAGCAACGTAGTTTCATGGTAAAGCACATAGATTCTAGATCCAATTGCCTGTGTTCAGATCTCAGATCCACCTCTTATTAAATGAGACTTGAGATACATTGGCCCCTGTATTCCTAAATTTTGTCATCAGTAGAAAAGGAACAATATTTCATTGTTGTTACGAAGATTAAAGAAGCAAAAACGGACAGTTAACTGGTTCCTTGTAAGTACTCCAGAAACTGGGATAAAGGCACAGTTGTCAAAGGTGTTGAGTATTTGTCATGTTATAACTTGGATGTCAAGACTCAATCTTAAATTTTTTTTTTTTTTTGAGAAGGAGTTTCACTCTTGTTATCCAGGCTGGAGTGCAGTGGCACAATCTGGGCTCACTGCAGCCTCTACCTCCCAGATTCAAGCCATTCTCCTGCCTCAGCCTTCTGAGCAGCTGGGATTACAGGGCATGCGCTACCACACCTGGCTAATTTTGTATTTTTAGGAGAGACGGGGTTTCTCCATGTTGGTCAGGCTGGTCTTGAACTCCTGACCTCAGGTGATCCACCTGTCTTGGCCTCCCAAAGGGCTGGGATTACAGGTGTGAGCCACCACTCCTGGCCACAAATTAATTTTTTAAAGCAAACAAAACTCTGAGGCATTAATTTAAAATTTTTAGAGTCCTAGGCAGAAATAAAAACAGGATGCCAGAGAACCGTATTTTTTTAAAAGTTGTAATGAAGTAGTTTTTTAAAGAGAAGAGTCCCCTTTTCTTTTGGTGGGCCCTCTTACAATTCAAGAGCTACTTGAGAAAGTGTTTATGGACCTGTGCCTGGCCTGGTGAAGGTCCCATTGGTTGCACTTCCTTCACCAAATAGCAATAGAGATGTAAATCTAGTAATGGGACCAAGATAAGTGGAATTATGTGAGAGGTGTGTTTTGGTGGGGTGGGGTGTTGGAGGCGCAAGATAGCTGAAATTATTGCCATATCTCTTTTTGTTCTTCCCCTTCTCTTGCCTAGCATTGATTTTTTTTCAGCTATTGTAAATGATAAGGACTGTTACAAGTTTGATTTGTTAGGTTCTATCTGGATAGCTATCCTTTAAAATAATTGCAGTGCCATTTTGTTGAATTTGATTGTATTAACTGTCTCAGGTTTAAGGTTTTAATGATTCCCTTTTTGTAAATTGAATGTATGGGCAAGTAGTTCTATGAAACACCTTAATCCTGTATATTATTCCTTTAACATATAGTCTGTCTTCAAGGATAGAAATTTTGACCCCGTATTCCCTCTACTTTGAAGATCCAATACGGGGACCTAAATATATATATATATATTTATTTATTTATTATATTTTATTATTTTTTTTTTGAGACAGAGTCTCCCTCTGTCGCCCGGACTGGAATGCAGTGGCCGGATCTCAGCTCACTGCAAGCTCCGCCTCCCGGGTTTACGCCATTCTCCTGCCTCAGCCTCCAGAGTAGCTGGGACTACAGGCGCCCGCCACCTCGCCCGGCTAGTTTTTTGTATTTTTAGTAGAGACGGGGTTTCACCGTGTTAGCCAGGATGGTCTCGATCTCCTGACCTCGTGATCCACCCGTCTCGGCCTCCCAAAGTGCTGAGATTACAGGCTTGAGCCACCGCGCCCGGCCTTATATATATATTTAAAAAAAAAAAAAAAAAAA
>NC_045437.1:177440467-177454665 GCF_002776525.5 Piliocolobus tephrosceles
CTGTTTTTTTTTTTTTTTTTTTTTGAGACGGAGTCTGGCTCTGTCACCCAGGCTGGAGCGCAGTGGCCGGATCTCAGCTCACTGCAAACTCCGCCTCCCAGGTTCACGCCATTCTCCTGCCTCAGCCTCCTGAGTAGCTGGGATTACAGGCGCCCGCCACCTCGCCCGGCTAGTTTTTTGTATTTTTTAGTAAAGACGGGGTTTCACCGTGTTAGCCAGCATGGTCTCGATCTCCTGACCTCGTGATCCACCCGTCTCGGCCTCCCAAAGTGCTGGGATCACAGGCTTGAGCCACCGCACCCGGCCTGATTATGTGTTTTTAGAAGTGAAAGTAACTGTCGTCGTAACACTAGTGAAAATACTGGCCAGGTGCAGTAATGACTGTAATCCACTTTGAGAGGCCGAGGAAGGTGGATCACTTAAGGTCAGGAGTTTAAGAACAGCCTGGCCAACATAGTGAAACCCCATTTCTACCAATAATACAAAAATTAGCCAGGCAGGGTGGTGTGTGTCTATAGTCCCAACTACTCAGGAGGCTGAGGCACAAGAATTGCTTGAACCTGGGAACCTGGGAGGCGGAGGTTGCAGTGAGCCAACATCACACCACTGTGTTCCAGCCTGGGCAACAGAGCGAGACTCTGTCTCAAAAAAAAAAAAAAAAAAAGTAATACTGATAAATATATATAGGTAAAAGTTCAATGAAGAAACTATACAGGTTATAGAAATAAGAGTTATTATCTTTACAGAAAAAGGTATAGTATATATATCAGCCCATTCTTGCACTGCTATAAAGAAATACCTGAGACTGGATAATTTATAAAGAAAAGAGGTTTGTTGGGCGCAGTGGCTCACGCTTGTAATCCCAGCACTTTGGGAGGCCAACGCGGGCAGATCACCTGAGGTCAGGAGTTTGAGACCAGCCTGACCAACATGGAGAAACCCCATCTCTACCAAAAATATAAAAATTAGCTGGGCGTGGTGGTGCATGCCTGTAATCCCAGCTACTTGGGAGGCTGAGGCAGGAGAATCGCTTGAATCCGGGAGGCAGAGGTTGCAGGAAGCTAGGATCGCGCCATTGCACTCCAGCCTGGGCAACAAGAGTGAAACTGCATCTCAAAAAAAAATAAAAAGAAAGTTTAATTGGCTCACAGTTCTGTGGACTATACAGAAAGCATGGCAGCATCTGCTTCCGGGGAGCCCTGAGGGAGCTTTTACTCATGGCAGAAGGCAAAGGGGGAGCCACCTGTCTCACATGGCAGTAGCAGGACCGAGAGAGAGATGGGGGGAGGTGCCACACACTATTAGCCAGATCTCATGAGAACTCTGTCACAAGAACAGCATCAAAGGCGTGGTGCTAAACCATTCATGAAGGATGCACCCCCATGATCCAGTCACCTCCCACCAGGCCCCACTTCCAATGCTGGGGATTACAGTTGAACATGAGATTTGTGTGGGGACACAGATCCAAACCATATCAGTATATTATAAACCAAAATGAATTTTTCATGAATTCAAGAAGCTACGTAGTGTACTAAGAATCTTCGCAAGGTCCAGATAGCCAGTACCCTACTTTCCTTTTCTGGAAAGAAGGAAGAGCCCTTTCTTTAAAACCTGTCCTTTAAAGTTGACTTATTAGAATATTTAGAAGAATAAGTTAAAGGAACATTAAAAAATTTCTAACTTCCTGTTGTCATTTCCAGGAAATACCTGAGGTCTTTCCTAATTGATGGTAGAATGTTCTATGCTTGAAGAGGGCTTCAGGTGATGACACCTGACAGTGGGAAAATGTTTTTGGAATGCCAACTGCCAGAACTGTGGGCAACAGGAATGAAGAGTCACAAAACATCTTTCCTGGTTTTTTAAAAAAACTTTTCATATACTCTTAAGGCAAGGAAATAGCATTTTTGTTACCAAACCGAATAGGGCATGTCAACTTTTTCTTTACTTCTCAGAAGCCCTTGATCTCTATAGGATAGATTTGATAGGAATATGCGCGAATCCTTTCCCTGCTGGATTTATGTGCTGGGAGTAAAGTAGGCTGAGAGTTATTATCTCTTGGTACAGAACATTAGAGAAAAGAAAGATGGCTGCGCTCTATTAGCATTAGTATAGAAGGATTTAAATTTATTTCATTATGTCAGAGGCTACTGAACTTAATGTAATCAGTGACTTTATGCCCCCTTTGCATTCAATAAGGAATGCATAAGTTAATGATAGATATAGCCGGGTGTGGTGGTTCACACCTGTAATCCCAGCACTTCCGGAGGCCGAGGCAGGTGGATCACTTGAGCCTAGGAGATCAAGACTAGCCTGGCCAACATGGCAAAACCCAACCTCTACAAAAAATACAAAGAAAATTAGTTGGACGTGGTGGCACTCACCTGTAGTTTCCCCTGTAGAGTGAGGTGGGAGGATGACTTGAGCCCGAGGATGACTTGTGATCCACCCGCCTCCGCCTCTCAAAGTGCTGGGATTACAGGCATGAGCCACTGCACCCGGCCTTCATTTTTGTTTTTTAATAACCTAACCTGAAGTCTGTTTAAGCTTCTTAAAATCCTTGTTGGTAGACTGGACGCGGTGGATCACGAGGTCAGGAGATCGAGTGCATCCTGGCTAACATGGTGAAACCCTATCTCTACTAAAAATACAAAAATATGAGCCGGGCATGGTGGCGGGCACCAGTAGTCCCAGCTATTCGGGAGGCTGAGGCAGGAGAATGGCGTGAACCCGGAAGGTGGGGCTTGCAATGAGCCGAGATTGTGCCACTGCACTCCAGTCTGGGCAACAGAGTGAGACTCTGTCTCAAAAAACTATTTGCCAGGCGTGGTGGCGCACGCTTGTAATCCCAGCACTTTGGGAGGCCTAAGTGGGTGAATCACGAGGTCAGGAGTTCAAGACCAGCCTGACCAACATGGCAAAACCCCGACTCCACTAAAAATACAAAAATTAGGCCGGGTACTGTGGCTCACGCCTGTAATCCCAGGACTTTGGGAGGGCAAGGTGGGTGGATCACCTGAGGTCAGGAGTTTGAGACCAACCTGGCCAACATGGTGAAACCCCAACTCTGCTATAAAAGAAAAAAAAAAAATCCTTGTTGGTTACTGTTAATATAAAGTTAAGTAAAACTTACAAAGCTGTAGGCATTACAGTATAAATTCTTAGAATTTTCTCATGTTTTGGCATCTCATGTTTCTCTCAACCCTTTGCTTTTATCCTCTACTAATTTATACGATTTTTTTCATTCTAGTACTCTTATCCATCTGTTCTCTGTTGTGTGATCCCAATCCAGATGATCCTTTAGTGCCTGAGATTGCTCGGATCTACAAAACAGATAGAGAAAAGTAAGTATGGCCTCAAGATGGAAAGTTGTCTGTGGTGGGATGGAGATGTTTGTCACAAATCTTTCTTGTTTAAGGGCTGAATATGGGCCAGATATTTAAAGTGAGGTCCTAATATACTCTCCTGGGGCTAGAAAAGAAGAATATATGCATTGAGTATTATTATAAGTAGATGATGCCAGTCTTATCCCTGATTGTTTCATGGGACTCCTCTTGTCTACAAAAACTTTTTTTTTGAAACCGGGTCTCACTTTGTCACCCAGGCTGGAGTGCAGTGGTGCAGTCTTGGCTCACTGCAACTTCCGCCTTCTGGGTTCAAATGATTCTCATGCCTCAGCCTCCCGAGTAGATGAGATTACAGGTGCAGGCCACCACACCAGGCTCATTTTTTTTGTAGTTTTAGTAGAGACTTTCACCATGTTGGCCAGGCTGGTTTCGAACTCCTGACCTCAAATGATCTTCCTCCCTAGGCCTCCCAAAGTGCTGGGATTACAGGTGTGAGCCACCATGCCCATACAAAAATTTTCCTATGGTATGTTTTTCAATAGCTTAATATCTTATGCTTGGCTTTTGATATATAAAGCATTTTTCATAGAGTGCCCATTTGCCTGCTGTAGGTATTTGTGAATTAATGGGAAAAGAGAATTGATTTTCTACCATTTGACATAATCTAAAGGAAGAAAGTAAATAAATGCCATTAGGCATGAAAGCCCCAAATTTCTTTTCTTTTTGAGACGGAGTCTTGCTGTGTCTCCTGGGCTGGAGTGCAGTGGCCGGATCTCAGCTCACTGCAAGCTCCGCCTCCCGGGTTCACGCCATTCTCCTGCCTCAGCCTCCGGAGTAGCTGGGACTACAGGCGCCCGCCACCTCGCCCGGCTAGTTTTTTTTTTTGTATTTTTAGTAGAGACGGGGTTTCACCGTGTTAGCCAGGATGGTCTCGATCTCCTGACCTCATGATCCGCCCGTCTCGGCCTCCCAAAGTGCTGGGATTACAGGCTTGAGCCACCGCGCCCGGCCCAAATTTCTTTTAAAAACAAAACTTGATTGTAGAATTTGGGTGTTTTAGAATTGTACTATGAATTACTGAACAGTGGTCAAGATATCAAAAGAGATAGTAGCTAAAAGTGTTCTAGTAGCATTTATTCTTCTCTTTTTTTCTTTTGAGATGGAGTCTTGCTATGTTGCCTAGGTTGGTCTCAAACTCGTGGGCTCAAGTAGTCCTCCTACCTCAGCCTCTGGAGTAGCTAGGATGATAAGCATATACCACTATGCCTAATACTAATAACATCTGTTGTTTTATGTACTATTCAGTGAAGTTATAAGAGGAAGTAGATAGGAGAGGGTAGATAGTTTTTTTTTTAGGGCCGGGCGCGGTGGCTGATGCCTGTAACCCCGGCACTTTGGGAGCCCAGCGTGGGCGGATCACAAGGTCAGGGGTTTGAGACCAGCCTGGCCAACAGACTGAAACCCCACCTCTACTAAAACTACAAAAATTAGCCAGGCGTGATGGCGAGCACCTGTAATCCCAGCTATTCGGGAGGCTGATGCAGGAAAATTGCTTAAACTCAGGACATGGAGGTTGCAGTGAGCTGAAATTGCGCCACTGCACTCCTGCCTGGGCGACAGAGCAAGATTCCCGTTACCAAAAAAAAAAAAAAAAAAAAAATTAAAGTTAAAATAGAAAGGATTTAAGAATTACTTGAATTCTACTGGATTAGAGAGGCATAGATACTTTTTTGTTTTTAATGGAGGTAACACTGGGAATGGGGTATTCTAAAAGTTGGTTCTTGCTTTTTCCTATTTGTGAATTTATTCACAAATTTTTTTGATTAGAGAACTGTTTTGTCCAATATTTAGAATTGTGGGCCTGAATGCTTACCAGAAGTCATTTCCCAAGTCAGCATGGAGTAATGTTGAACACTGTTGAACAGAACTTTTCTAAACCGCACTGCCCCCACCCTCTAACCCCCCACTTTTTTTTTTTTCAGAGACAGGGTCTTGCTCTTCTGCCCAGACTGGAGTACAGTGGCACAATCGTGGCTCACTGCAGTGTCAAACTCATGGGCTCAAGTGATCCTCCCACCCCAGCCTCCCCAGTAGTTAGGACTGCTAGTACATGCCATTACACCTGGCTAATTTGTTTTATTTATTTGTAGAGACAGGATCTCACTATGTTGCACAGGCTGGTCTCTAATTCCTGGCCTCAAGCAGTCCTCCCACCTCAGCCTCCCAAAGTGCTGTTGTTATAGGCATGAGCCACCATGCGAGGCCAGCATACCCATCCCCACCCCGCTTTGTTTTTGAGTCAGGGTCTTGCTCTGTTGCCCAGACTGGAATGCAGTGGCACAATCAACAGCTCACTGTAACCTCAACCTCCCAGGCTCAAGTAGTCCTCCAATCTGAGCTTCCCAAGTAGTTGGGACCACAGGCACATGCCATCACATCCAGCTAATTTTTTTTTTTTTTTGAGACCGAGTCTTTCTCCATTGTCCAGGTGGAGTGCAGTGGTGCATGCTTGGCTTCCTGCAACCTTTGCCTCCCAGGCTCAAGTGATTCTCGTGCCTCCTGAGTAGCTGGGATTACAGGCGCACACCATCATTCTTGGCTAAATTTTGTGTTTTCAGTAGAGACAGGATTTTGCCATGTTGGCCAGGCTAGTCTGGAACTCCTGACCTCAAGTTATCCAGCCGCCCCAGCCTCCCAAAGTGCTGGGACAATAGAGATTAGGTCTTGATGTGTTGCCCAGGCTGGTCTTGAACTCCTGACCTCAAACAGTCTTCCTGCCTTGGCCTCCCAAGGTGCCAGGATTACAGGCATGAGCTACCACACCTGACCTTATCTTTCTTTCTTTCTTTTTTTTTTTTTTTTTTTTTTTTTTTTTTTTGAGCTGAAGTCTTGCTGTGTCTGGAGTGCAATGTCACGATCTTGGCTCACTGCAGCCTCCACCTCCCAAGTTCAAATGATTCTGCTGCCTCAGCCTCCCGAGTAGCTGGGATTAACAGGTGAACACCACCACGCCCAGCTAATTTTTTTTGTATTTTTAGTAGAGACCGGATTTCACCATATTGGCCAGGCCCGTCTCAAACTCTTGACCTCAGGTAATCCGCCCCGCCTCAGCCTCCCAAAGTGCTGGGATTAACAGGCATGAGCCACCGCACACGGCCTAGCATCCCTTTTTTAATAGAATTATAGAACCATTTGCTCTGCTTACTTTATTCAAACATTCTTCTGAAGCAATAAACCCATTCATTTTGTCAACCGAATTGTTGAAATAAGTTCTACCAGAACCAATTTTATTGATAGGAAAGTTGGGGTTTTCCCCCCCCCACTTTTTTTTTTGGTGACAGAGCCTCACTCTGTCACCCAGGCTGTAGTACAGTGTTGCAATATAAGCTCACTTCAACCTCTGCCTCCTGAGTTCAAACGATCTTCCCACCTCAGCCTCCTGAGTAGCTTGGACTACAGGCATGCGCCACCACACGCTGCTAATTTTTGTATTTTTTGTAGAGACAGGGTTTTATCATGTTGCCCAGACTGGTCTCAAACTCCTGGGCTCAAGTGATCCACCCGACTCAGCCTCCCAAAGTGCTGGGATTACAGGTCTGAGCCACTGCACCCAGCCTTATGTCAGTTTAATCATTATTAGTATATGAGTTCAATAACTATATAATGTAGAATCATGTAGTTTCAAGTACTTTAAATAAATGAATTGAGTTGATGTCTTCTGTAGAAATAGGCCAATCAAGTATAGAATAAGGTATATGCCAACAAATACTAAAATTTAATCAGAACCCTCTGTAAGTAGCAATTAAAGGAGACTTACACATTTTACAGCTCCTTCCCATTATCATTGAATTAATGCTTATCAGAAAATTGGGATAGAAAGGGGCCTTTCCTTGAATGTCCTATGAGTTACTCTCTTCAAGTTACTTGATAGGATAATGAATGGAATCTGTTGCTTACTGACTCCACACCTGTGTTAAGCCAAGCTTCTCTTTGTGTGTACAGGTACAACAGAATAGCTCGGGAATGGACTCAGAAGTATGCGATGTAATTAAAGAAATTATTGGATAACCTCTACAAATAAAGATAGGGGAACTCTGAAAGAGAAAGTCCTTTTGATTTCCATTTGACTGCTTTCTATGAGCCCACGCCTCATCTTCCCCTGTGCACATGTTTACCTGATACAGCAGTGCTGCGTGTTGTACATACTTGGAACAACAAACTAGAAATACTGTACTTCTGTACCAACATTGCCTCCTAGCAGAGAAGTGTGTGTGTGACAAGCCAGTTCTACAGGCATTACCTAGGTGTGAGACTAAAAGCTTTTCTTACTGACTTAAATTTGGATAACAGCAAGGCGTGAGGGGGGTGGTGGGTATGGTGTGAGCTTGGATGGGAAAGAAAAGGCTCCACTCACCTGTAGGAGATTATTTTTAAGTGGAATCCATTTAAACTCAAAACAGTTATGAAAAGCAAGGTGAAGAACATGAAGCTGTGTCTGTATTCATTTTATTCCGAAGGAGCTACGTCTTAGGTGAAAGTTATGACCAACCAGATTAAACTCTACCCACATCCTGCATTTTAAAGTCTAAGTTTAACTGGTCAACATTTAAATGGATTGGAGCTATTAGTACATCAAGTGTGATGGGCTTTGTTCCCAACTCTTTTACATTTCCCTACCCCTTCAACCTTTGGCCTTTCATCCCTTCTTTCTCTCTTCCATATTCTTTGGTTTGTATGTGGTTTCTCAGTTAATACATAGCTAATAGCTCTTATTTTTCTTATGTTTTTAACCGCTTAGGTCTATTTGGATGTAAGGGTGAAAATTCACTTGATGGAAATACTTGTGTATATTTAAAGACCCAGTTGCTCCTCTGGAGCTTGTACGTTCAAGAATGATTAATCTGTGTAATAAACTGATTACTACAGTCATTACATATAATTTTGTGTGAATAGGCTTTTTGATTTTTAAGAAGTTTGTCTAGCTGAGATTAGTGGTGGATTTTCTCCCACTTCTGAAATGTTCATTTATACTGGTTGCATTTCAAGATCATGAAACAATTCCAGTTACATAGTAAAAAGGATATCTTAAGAGTGATTTTATTGAACAAGATAGAGGCATAAGCTTAAGAGCATTTCCATGAAACTTAACACATGCAGCATTCCAGGAACCTGATTGTTAAATTCAATAAGAAATTTGCTTTATTAATGAAACTAAGCTGCGTTTCATCAAAACCTTGTGACATTCCCTTGGTACACAGGACATAAAACACAGAGGCATTGTTATTTGGTAAGTTAAGCCTCTGTGATTGTAATCATAAAAGAGCAACATTGACCAAACCTGGGAAACAAGAGCACAATCTTGTTTGGAGAGTCTGCATAATTACTTTGCACTAACATTTGCAGGATGTTCATCCAATTTTAAATTGTACTGTACGTGGCTTTTTGAAGTCTTCCCTTGACTCTAGTAAAATATAGCTTGAAACTTGTAAACGACTGTGTTTGCCAGAAACATCAATCATGTGAACTAGGCAAGTTATCTTTTTTTCCTTCTTTTCCTGATTGTAAACTAGGCCAACCTGAAAGCCATGGCTGATGCTCTAGCCATCAGGTTCTTTCAAATGCATCTTTACACTCTTGCACAAAAATTAAGGAATAAATGTCCACTGCTTTTGGTTTTAAACTTGTTCACCTTGTCTTATCTCTCACTGTCACTGCTCCTCCACCTTGGAACTTGTGTGATAAAACCCAAAACCTCTTACAGTTCTCTTATAAGCATTTCAGGGATGCTTATTAGCATCCTTGACTTTGCAGAAAAGGCTTAACTGTTAACAGTTGTGGGGAAAGGAGTTAGAATTTAGCTTAAGCCTAAAATCACCCTGTATTCTCAGTATTATTGGCAAGTGGGAATTCATCTTTTTTTTTTTTTTTTTTAAGAGAGAGACAGGGCCTCATTCTCTTGCCTAAGCTGGAGTGCAGTCAAGAGTCATGACAACACAGCTCACTGTAGCCTCAACCTTCCAGGCTCAAACAGTCCCCCTGCCCCAGCCTCCCAAGTAGCTGGGACTTATGGCACATGCCACCACACCTGGCTAATTTTCTAGAGACAGGAGTCTCACTATGTTGCCCAAGCTGGTCCTGAACTCCTGGGCTCAAGCGATCCTCTTGTCTCAGCCTCCCAAAGTGCTGGGACTACAGACATGAGCCACCATACCCAGCCTTCCATCAATTATTGGCTTGCTATTAGCTATATACTGTTGACTGTGGGTCATTTGCACAGATCCTAAAAGCTCATTGCATATTTGCCTGTCATCTTAGCATCCATCTTATTACCATTTATTAGATCATAATATGGATATTTTCACAAGAATGTTCTTAAGTATTTTTAGGTGCCAAATAAAAGCCATCCTCCAGGTGTGCAGGTGCCAAATGAAGGGGTTTGGATGGTCACAAACAACATTAGGCCCTTGAATGCGTTTTGGTCTTGCCCAATTTGAGTATGAAGCTTCTTTGGTCCAGTCTGTGTATATGTACCTGGCCAGAATGAAAGCCCAGTGAGGAAAGCCACCTTTCCCACTCACCAAAAAAAAAGTCCCTCTCAGGGTGGTTTTCATCTGGGACCACATTGCTCATCACAGAAGTTTCTATGGCTTTGTCATATGTAAAGGCCAGTCTGTAGAAACCTTGATTATCTTGGAAAAGTTACAGGAGAACGTCAAGTATGGTTTCCTTTTGTTTGCTTCTTAATAGCCAAAAGTACTTTGTCAGGTTAAAGCTGGGGCGGTGTCTTTTGGTAAAAAGTCACTTCAGATACTTACATGCTTTGCTGTTGGCCAGTCAGTGGTCAAAGGTAGCATTGTCCTGCGGATTTATGCACTTTTGACTAGTACAAAGACTTGGAAGGAGGGCTGTAGGGGTGGGGAGGAAGAAGTTAGGAAGGTCCGTGGAGAGAAGGAAAAGGTAGTTTGTCAGAGAGAGACCCTTTCTCTACACTAACAGCAATAGAGGCATTCTTTTTTCACTTCCAACTGCTAAGATACTCTGCTTTCTGAATCATTCCTCTTTGCTTCAGCAGGTTATTTTGAGACCTGGGTGGCTTGTCAGGAGAAATGGATTATTTCTAAATAATGGCTGGAATGCCTATAAACTGTCCCTTGTCTGTAATTAAGGTGAAACTCTGACTTTGTCTCTGTGTGTTGTATGGCACCCCTTAACTACCCAGGGTAAGTTTTTAAGAGAAGAACTCTCAGCTGGGCCTGGCGGCTCATGCCTGTAATCCCAACATTTTGGGAGGCCAAGGTGAGTGGATCACCTGAGGTCAGGAATTCAAGACCAGCCTGACCAACATGGAGAAACCCCGCCTCTACTAAAAATACAAAATTAGCGGTGCATGGCGACGCATGTCTGTAGTCCCAGCTACTCGGGAGGCCGAGGCAGGAGAATCGCTTGAATCCGGGAGGCGGAGGTTGTGCTGAACCAAGATCGCGCCATTGCACTCCAGCCTGGACAACAAGGGCGAAACTCAGTCTCAAATATAAAAAATAAAAAAACCTCTTTTCCCATTCCTGAGTCAGGATTATGAACACATCTTTCCTTCCTTCCAAATCAGGAGTAAGTGTTTTTATTACCCCTACAGAAAACTGTCACTAGCGTTTGGAATCCCATCTCCTTTTGATTTCCTCATTTTCCCTTTGTGAAACACTATTTCAAGTGATGGGTTATTTTGATGAGTGATGTTAGGCAGGAGAAAGGAGGTTTGTTTTTTGTTGTTGTTTGGAGACAAAGTCTCACTGTCACCCAGGTTGGAGTGTAGTGGCGCGATCTTGGCTCACTATAACCTCCACCTCCCAAGTTCAAGTGATTTTCCTGCCTCAGCCTCTTGAGTAGCTGAGATTATAGGCGCATGCCACCACGCCTGGCTAATTTTTTGTGTTTTTAGTAGAGACAGGGTTTTACCATGTTGGCTAGGCTGGTCTTGAACTCCTGACCTCAGATGATCTGCCCACCTTGGCCTCCCAAAGTGCTGAGATTACAGGCATGAGTCACGGCGCCTGGCCAAGAAAGCAGATTTTTAATATGAAAATAACTGAAGGTGGCAAACTGTTTGCACTATACATCCAACAAGAGGAAATAAACTTCCTTTGGGGCACTCCTGGAGCTGGTCCCTTTTTTTTTTTTTTGAGACTGGGTTTCGCTCTTGTCACCCAGGCTGGAGTGCAGCAGCGTAATCTCGGGTCACTGCGAGCTCCGCCTCCCGAGTTCACGCCATTCTCCTGCCTCAGTCTCCCCGGTAGCTGGGACTACAGGTACCCACCACCACACTACTAATTTTTTAATATTTTTAGTAGAGATGGGGTTTGGCCGTGTTAGCCAGGATGGTCTCGATCTCCTGACCTCGTGATCCACCCGCTTCGGCCTCCCAAAGTGCTAGGATTACAAGTGTGAGCCACCACACCCAGCTGGTCCCTTCTTTTCTTTTCCTTTTTTTCCTTTCCTTTCTCTTCCTTTCCCTCCCTTTGGCTGGCTGCCTGCCTGCCTCGCTCCTCCCCGCTTTCCTTTTTCTTTCTTTACTTTCCTTCCTTCTCTTTCTCTTTTTCTTTCTCTCTTTCCTTTTTTTTTTTTTTTTGAGGCAGGGTCTCACTTTGTTGCCCAGGCTACAATGCAGTGGCACAAACATGGCTCACTGCAGCCTGAACTCAAGCACACTCCTGAACTCAAGCAGTCCACCCACCTGGACCTCCCAAAGTGCTGGGATTACAGGCCACCTCACCCAGCCCATTTTCTTTTACATTGTGCATGCACTTAGATGAAAACTGGCTTTTTCTTAGTTTTCTCCACCCCACAAAAGCCTTTTTTAAGTGTTTCCCTGGCACTATAACCTTTTTTAGTCAAGACTGGTATAAGTGGTTGATATTCAGGCCCCTCTGAATATTTCCAGACCAATTTCTCAGATGAGCTTAGAAATAGGGAAATGAGATGGGATCATATTGTCAGGGTTACTATTCATGAAGCAATTCCTTCATTGTTGCCGTATTTTACCTTAGTAAATGTAAGGAGAAAAGCTCAATGATTAGGACTAAGTAAGCCTTTAAGGCCTTTGTCCTCTGACTGAATGTATAATACAATCACCAACCAGCTTTGCTCGTTCTGTGTCTACTCCTGGTCTGGGTAAGGCAGAGGCAGACATTTTTGTGATGAGCAGTCACTTTTCATTAAATTAAATTATTTGTGGATCTTTATCTGATCAGAAACACAGTGTAATCTGCCTCTTAGCAGATGTAAAACTATATGAATACCTTAGTGCCAAGACAGCAGCTTAATAGTTTTCTTTGATTGAGTGGTGGTTTGTTTGTATGTTTGTTCTTAACGTCCTGTGTAAGTTGTTATTGGTAGAAGGGTTTTTTCCAGAGCTGAGGAGCCTGATTGCCCAACATTGTACTCTGAAAGCAAATGATTGATCCCATGTGGAAAAGCCAAGAAGAGGCCATTGAGTGTCCAGCCCAGGCCTCCTGTGACTGCTCTACAGGAAAGAGCAGCAGCGGCCTTGGTGAATGTGCCATGTTCCTTTCCCAGCTTCTAAGGATGCAAGGAGTGACAACTGCCATTTTCCCAGGCACACCTCTCCCTGCCCTGAGCCACTTGTTCTTGATTCTTTTTAAACTTCCTTTTTGGTACTTAAAAATCTTAAATCTTAAAAAGATGTTTCCCTTCCGTAAACTTTAGAGCCTCTAGAAAATGTAAGTGGGGAGGGTTTGGTTTTTTGACTTAAAACCTAGTCTTCAAATTGCCAGCTTTCTTGGGTTTAAAGTTCTCCATAGAAAATGAGATTGCTTTAGAAGCTCCTGGGCCCTCTGACTTGGAGGTTTCTAGAAACACCCCACAAATACAATCTGACATTTGGGATGCAGAGCCAGCACCACCTTGGGTAAGAGAAATGTTCCATGTTTGAGGTAGTTGGCAGATGCTAAGCTGCCTATGTGGCGACAGTTGTCTGGAGCTTTCCCCATCTGATTAAGGGGCAATACTGATTTGGTTGTTGTGGGCAGTTTCTCCTTCTAGCCAGCATCACTGCCATCTTGGAAGATGTGGCTACCTACCTTTGTTGCACAAAGAGTTGAGGGGAGCTGGCCTTGTTTGAGAGGGCACTCGAGACTTTCAGTCACCTGCTGCAGAGTGACAGGAGGAACAAAGGAAACCAAAGTTTTCCCAAACTTGCCAGAGAAGTTGAGCTTTTTGGAAGGATGGTTCCAGGTGACCTCAGCTTAGTCCTCCTTTGGAGGAAGTAAGGCAAGTTGGGGAGGCTCTGGTGCATAACAAGTTATAGGGCAGGTACTGTTTCCTGGATTCAACCTCCAAGCTGCATAAAAAAGGGCACTTTGCCCTTTTCACCATCTTTCCGCGCCGCCACAATGGTGCGCATGAATGTCCTGGCTGATGCTCTCAAGAGCATCAACAATGCCGAAAAGAGAGGCAAACGCCAGGTGCTTATTAGGCCGTGCTCCAAAGTCATCGTCTGGTTTCTCACTGTGATGATGAAGCATGGTTACATTGGCGAATTTGAAATCATTGATGATCACAGAGCTGGGAAAATTGTTGTGAACCTTACAGGCAGGCTAAACAAGTGTGGAGTGATCAGCCCCAGATTTGATGTGCAACTGAAAGATCTAGAAAAATGGCAGAATAACCTGCTTCCATCCCGCCAGTTTGGTTTCATTGTACTGACAACCTCAGCTGGCATCATGGACCATGAAGAAGCAAGACGAAAACACACAGGAGGGAAAATCCTGGGATTCTTTTTCTAGGGATGTAATACATACATTTACAAATAAAATGCCTCATGGACAAAAAAAAAAAAAA
>NC_045437.1:177455065-177474066 GCF_002776525.5 Piliocolobus tephrosceles
CCCCATCACAAATTTATGGGACCACACATTCTCTTGACACTCATGTCATGGATCTATATTGTCCTTTGGTATATTACTCTGTTCTCACGATGCTAATAAAGACATACCTAAGACTGGGTAATTTATAAAGGAGAGAGGTTTAATTGGCTCACAGTTTCACATGGTCGGGGAGGCCTCACAATTCGGCAGAAGGCGAATGAGGAGCAAAATCACATGCTACATAGTGGCAGACAGGAGAACTTGCGCAGGGGAACTCCCATTTATAAAACCATCAAACCTTGTGAGACTTATTTACGACCATGAGAATAGTATGAGGAAAACTGTTTCCATGATTCAAGTTTCTTTACCTGGCCCTGCCCTTGACACGTGGGGATTATTACAATTGAAGGTGAGATTTGGGTGGGGACACAACCAAACCATTTCAAGTGACAAGCCCAAAAGCCACAGAGTAGACATTATCATGGAAGAAAGTTAACTAGATACGAAAAAAGTTTATAATCATGGAGCTGTAGATTAATTCCTGCTCAAAAAGATGTGGAAATGAACCTTTAGACATCAGATGTATGAAGGTGAGGCATGGTAGTGATACGGTGTGTGTTGTGCAGAGGTGGAAATAGCCTAATAGAAAAAAGGAACGAACAGCACAGTACAACATACCCCAGCCCGTCTTCCTGTGATCTGAGAGATGGACACAAGCTGAGTGCTGACTGCAAATGTACTGGCTAAACAAAGATCCCCACAGCAGGGGGAACTGTCCCCTCTTCCCCAACACAGCTCCCTGTTCACAGGCCACACCACTTTACAGAGGAGCACCAGGGATGTTCCGGGAGCCATGGCCACAAAGCATACTAAGCCATGGGACTGCATACTACACTCCCAAGGACATCTGCAAAGTCAAGACTCGCATTTTCAGACCGTGATCATGGGCTACATTCTCCATACCATATTCATAGCTTCAGCGAGAAAACAAACTCCTGGATCCTGGAGACCTAGAGTGAGAGACACAGCTGACCTTGACCGTATTTCTCACTTCTGAGAAGATTGTAGCAGTAAATTCAGGTGCTATTATTTGGGGCATTTATAGTTCAGTAAACCTTCTTACCCCTTTAATCTTATAATTCACCCCATAGGAAAGGACAATTTCATTTTAATTGGCGGTCTTAAGTCTTGGAGGTTTGCTTTTTTTATTTCATTATAGCAGGAGTTTCTATAAAGTAAGTGACTTGTACAATCCCATTTTCCTCTTCATTTCAATGCACACATATGGTCTATTATGATGTGTACTGTGAAGATCATCCATGACTAAATTCTTGAGGAAAAAAAAAATCACCAAGTGGCAGGCCAGGAAGGAGAGAGAAGTAGATTGTAGAAGGACAGACTCATCTCTAGGTGGCAAGAGGGTCGATGAGCTCTGAGTGCTCAGGGTTAAGACTGGAAAAGTGATAGACATGAAACTCTGCGACCATGATGTCCCAGGCCCAGAGGACACAGCGCTGAGCACTACGCTCGCAAACATTACTATGATAGCGTGGAAAATATGATTTGTATTGAGTCTGGATTGGCCACCAGAATTCTCAGAAAGATGCCATTGAAAACACCCCATCATCTGACCATGTCCTTAGGCAAGAACCCAACGCTGTCTCCGCCCTCTAGTCTGAATAAAGGGTGTATGACTCCTATACTTGAGATTAGGGCTTCCTGTTCACTCAATTGAGCCCTAGTAGAAGCTGCAACTCTCAGTGCAAATATGCTCAACATTCTAAATTATACACTATGTGAGTTTCTTCTTCATTCAGTGCACTCTGGGGAACACCAAAGCCTGTTTCATTTTCTAAGTATCAACAAGTGGAGCTGACAAGAGTAACAAGTGGTCAGAGCAAAGCATTCCATGAAAACCGCAGTGCACGTGCATCTCCATTCCCTGCTTACAGTGAGATTCACATGACCCTCATTCATGGGATACGAAGGATAAAAGGGGAGGGAGAAAGAGATAAATATGTTGTTGATCTGGATGAAGAATCAGATTTGGAAAGCAACTTAGAATAATCTCTGCTTATATTTCTAAGATTAAGGCAAAAAGTCTCAAGATAACAGAATTTTCTGTCTTCAGAGAGCTGCACTCTGCTGGAAACTGGGTCCTGGATGTTTACAGGGTGCCTCTCAATGGAATACTTACTTATCCTATTGGACACCCCAAAGCATAAGTCTTTGATGCAGCATCCTTCTCACAGGATATTTGTTTACACTGTCAGACACCTTTGTGGCACTTGTTGGACCTGTGTCCACTCCATTCCCACCAAGGTAGCCACTGTCTAGGAGAGCTCTGAGTTGGAAAAAAGTTGAGTTCACATGTGCTGGTCACATGAGACACAAGGAAGCAACTCAACAAAGCAAAGGTATTTCTTGCAGGTGGGGATCACTGGGCACCGTTGTAGGGTCTAACTGACACATTAGGTCTTCTCCAATCTGCGAGTTTCATAGTCTCCACTTATTTTTCTTGACCTTGACCCTTTTGAAATGTACAGGTCAGATATTTTGTATTTTGTAAGATGTTCCACAATATGGTTTTCTCTCATGATTTCTCATGATTAAACTAGGGACATGTATACATTAAACACCTGTCATTTAAGTTTGAAGACAAGAAGAACTAAACATTATGGATATTAGAAATATAAACGGAGATAAATATAACAAACACAAATTAGAGGACAGCAAATAATTTCACAGTCATAGCGACCTTCAGTGATTAAGGAAGATGATTAAGCTAAGGAGATCCATTAACGGCCATCAACACATTGCTCATGTTCTATTTTATTAGGTCAGCAGTGACTTTAAATAAAAAGAAGGCTTATACATTTAAGAATCGTTTGGGGTTTACAGAATTGTTTTAAATGTAGTACATAGATTTTCCATATATCCCACTACAGTTGCTCTTTTTATTAACTTCTTAATGTAGGACATTTGTCACAACCAATTTTAAACAGTATCATTAACTACTCTTCATACTTTATTCAGATTTTCTTATGTTTCACTTAATTTTTAATTTCTGTTCCAGGATATTACCCAGGATACCTCAGCACGGTTGGGTATCATGTCTCCTTAGACTTCTCTGACTGTCACAGTTTCTTAGAATTTTCTAGTTTTTGATTATATTGACATTCCTAATGTGGGATTTCTCTGAGGTTTTTTTCATAAGACTAGATCTGTGGGTTTGGGAGAGGAAGATGACAGAGGAAAGGTGCCATTCTCCTCACATCATACCAAGGACACAGGCTCTCAACAGGCTTTATCATTATTAATGTTAATTTGATCACCTAGATGAAGTCATTTTTATCAAATTATCATGCAGTGTGAAATTATTATTATTTTTCCTTTTCCCCATAGAATGTTTCAGAACAAAGTCACTAACACAACATGCATTTAAGAAGTGAGGAGTCATGGGCCAAGCACAATGGCTCATGCCTGTAATCCCAGCACTGTGGAAGGCTGAGGCAGGTGGATCACCTGAGGTCAGGAGTTCAAGACCAGCCTGAGCAACATGGAGAAACCCCGACTCTACTAAAAATACAAAATTAACTGGGTGTGGTGGCGCATGCCTGTAATCCCAGCTACTTGGGAGGCGGAGGCAGGAGAATCTCTCGAACCAGGGATGTGGAGGTTGCAGTGAGCCAAGATCACGCCATTGCATTCCAGCCTGGGCAACAGGAGTGAAACTCCGGCTCAAGAAAAAAAAGGACGGAGAGGGGTCACTTCCTTTTGAAGTTTCAGATGTATATTGGAGGGAGCAGAATTCCTTTGTGATTTCTCCCTTGATACATTGTGTCCCTGAGGTGGTCCCTGTTCTTCCTGTCTCCTGTCAGCCCCCTGGCTCAGAGGACAGCTGAGTGGAGTTGCATTTCAGTGCCCACAGATGACAGTGATGACTGAAGTGTGTTTGCTTACATGGGGAGTGAGAGGATGGCTTTGGTGTCTGAGTGGATGCTAGTGCCTGGAGTGGCCAGCAGAGGGCAGTGGTTACCCATAGCTGTGACAACCATGAGGGTGTGTGTGGTCAGTGCATCTGCATGGGCAGAACCCGAGTGGGGCTTTTGTTGGAGTGGGGAGATTCTTTTGGACTTAAGCTTTGTTCGTGGTGTATCCAGAACCAGATGGGCCAGTGCCAAGTTCAGTCAGGTTCTCAGCCTTGCAGTGAAGGAAAAGGCTAGTGACTTGTATTTCAGCCCAAAGCCTACCTGAAGTGTCAAGCTGCCAGCTCCCCTCTGCCCTCCCTGCTGCTGCGTTAGCCATATCTCTGTGTGTGAACAGGTGAACCAGGCTCCAGGTTAGGACCTCTGCCCACCTGGCTCCAGGTTACATGGAGGCAAAGACCTGTCCATTGTTTCATGTGAACAAGGAGATCCCATATTTCTAGCAGCTCTCTGGTGCCCACCTGTTACCATTTCACAGAGGCAGCAGTCCCTGTGCTCCCATTCAGCTAGTCCAGTACCACTTGCCTGCCCATCTACCCTGGGCAACCAGCATATGGCTCCTTAGACCTTGAAGATGGAGGCCTGGGGACAGAAGGAGCAGAGTTGGGGGCTAGTGATAGGGCCTGGGAAATGTTCTCGTCTGTTTCAATCTATCTAATATTTTGGGGCCCTGGTCTCCCCAGTCTTCCAGCCCAACAGCTGTGAGCCTCCAGGACCACCACCCAGAAGTCAGCTGCCTCTTCATGGGGAAATCTTTGAAATTCAAGGCTTGGCCATCTGGGTATGCAAATATCTCCAGATTTGCTGAGCCCACCAAGTGGCTGCACCCCAGGCAGGGCTGTGAGAATTAACTATCACTACCCCTAGATGGGGAAAGCTGCCTGGGTGCTGTTGGTACCTAGAACCCAAGCTTTTGCCCACTGATAGACTCTAAAGAGAAGGGTGTATTGAGCGCTCCACGAGTCCTGCTGTAGTGCCTAATCATGTGAGGGACTTTGCTGGATCCAAAGGAATCTCAACTAAGAAAGTTCCTGGAATAAGGAGGGAAGCCTTGGGTCTAGCATCTCTAGAGGGTGGGAGCTACCTGCAGGGAAACCTGCTGACTTATTATTATGTCAAACCCAGGGAAAGAACTGGAGCATAGGCAGTGGGCCCCCAGAATTGCTTATTCTCCCCCGGGCCTCCCTCTGGGGCTGGTTATCATGCTGCAGCAGGAGGAATGTGTTCTCTGAGTGGGAAAGGAGGCAGGTCAGGGTCAGGGCGGAAACCTGGAAATTTAGATTCCCTGCCTGCCCGTCCCTGTTAGAAGGAGGGAGCCACGGATAATGTGGCTGACGGGCCCGAGGCATGGAAGAGTTTAGGCCAGCTTGTATGTGTGTGTGCAGGAGGGGACTGCACATGTGTTCAGGAGCTTGAGAGAATTATGAGCATGTACACTCCTCAGTGTTTATGCATCAGGGTGTGACGCATAAACACGAAGGCTCTGTAGCCTTTGAAAAAGCAGGATCAGGTCTGGGTCTGAATCACAAGACCATGGGTTTTCAGTTGGGCAATAAACTTATCTGTCTTTTGCCTTGATTTTCTCATCTAGAAAATGGGCACTTGGTCCCCAGCCTGACCCATAAGCAATGCTTGGTGGAAAATGGCCTTATCAAATTAAAGGGTTGTGACTGTGGGTGCTTATGGTTCAGGGAGGTAGGCCTGGACAATGAGACATCTTTCTTGGATTCCTGTACAAGCTAGAGGTTTGCCCTTCTTTGAGCTGGGCTAGCTCCTGGGACAACCAGGGACCCGGGGCAGACTGGCTGGGCCCTTTTGCAGCCTATGGCTCCCATGTCCACTTGTTAAGGCCTGCAAGAGTGTGCCCACAAACAGGGTGAACAGGCAGATGGATGGACATGCCCAGCCAGCCTGTGTGTCCTTGCCCAGTATCTGTCCTTCTGCTTACCTTGGGGGACAAAAGGGAGTCCAGTTGTCCTGCCTGGTGAATAAAACCCTGGAGTTGGGGGAGGATTTGCCTCCAGCCATGGAGGAGGGGATATGCTGTGGAAGGAGGCCAGATCTCCCCCAGCTGTTTCCCAGCCCTGTTTGAAGGGGAAGGGAGAGGGATAAATGACAAAGTGATTGTGGCACCTCCTACAGCCAGCATCTTTGCTCTCACATTCTAGGTCACAGGCCCACACCTCTCTCCCTAGTCAAAGAGAGCCTCTGTGAGGGGGTTGAAAGGTGTCTCGGATCTATAGGCAGAACTTGGGATCTGGGCACAGAGAGGTTGGGGAATTAACAAAGGTCACACAGCCAGGCAGAACTAGGGAATGCGGGGAGTCATTCTAGACAGGACCTTTAGGGGGAGCTCCCTGGCTACAAGAGATTTCCTGGAAGCCCCTGGGTGGGCCCAGGCCTGAACTGAGGAAGTGAGGGCTACAGCCCAGCTGGCCTTACACTGGAACCACAGGAGTGGCCTTTAAGGGTGTGCTGAAGGACTGACGAATCTTGGCCCTGCTCCCACACACATGCACCGCTGGGAATGGGAGTGGGGAGATTGCTGAGCTCTGGGGCCAGCCATGCTTCCTGCTTTGGATTTGGAATGGGGAGAGCCTTTCTGGGGACTGTGAAACTGATGCTTCAGCTTCTCTAGGGGGAAATGGGGGAGTGGAGAGGGGGACTGACAAGGGATAGTCTTTAAGGAGCTTATTTGGGAGGTTCTGGGACCCTTTGTAACTAGGTGAGTGACCTTTGGGAGGGAGGTGCTTTGTGTTCTACAGCTTTGTGAGAGTGGCAGGAAATGGGGCCGGTAGCTGTGCACACTAGTTGGGGTGCACCTGGTGAGAGATTGGGGGGGTTTCCCCACCAAGGTCTCTGAGCCAGAGCTTTCAGCTGTATGAGCACAGCCTGCTGCCCCTGTGGAGGGGATTCTGAGGTAGGTGTGGTTGTACACTGGGGGAAGTGAGAATGTGGCCTCTCTGTGGGTGAGTGCAGTGCTGTGAATTGTGTTTGTAACACTTGAGTTGTGTTTCCCAGGTGTATGTGAAGGCAGAACTAGTTCTGCTGCTGGGGTGAATCAGGTTCCTGGAGGGACTAGACTAACATTGGAGAGAATGATGCTAAGTAGTTGCAGTCATTATTATATAGATATGATTTAGTAGTATAGAACCATTAGCAATGACCAAGACCACCTGTGTGTCAAGTGCTTACCATGTGCCTGGTGCTGTGCTAAGCACATCACCTGCAGTGGCTTATTTAGTCCTGTCAGAACCCTGCAAGTTTATGCTGGTTTGCCTGGTGTTTGTTTATTGTGCCATGTTGGGTGGGTATAATTATATTCATGTTGGAGGATGCAAAACAGCTTTATCCCTCTCTTACTGGGGTGCAACTTATGGCAGCATTTGCCATACTATACTTGGGCTCCTGGTCCCATCCTGTTGCCAGTATGGGCACCACTGTGTTGTACAGCGTAGAGACCCAATTTGACAATGTTCTTTGAGGTGGTGGTGATGGATGATACATGACTTTTTTGCTTTATTGTTTGACTGTTGTGCACCCAAAGTATGTAACTCCCTTCTGCTGTGTGGTTGAGACCAGCTAGTGTGTGACTCATTTTGTGTCCCGGTGATATTGTGGGTGTCTAGTGTAGGGACATCTGTTGTGGTATGGTGAACTGGTTGTGAATAGTGTGACTGTATGTCATATCATTAGGTGTGTCTGACCCTGTTGTGTCCTGTTCTGACTTGTGTCAGAGACTGTTGTGGTGTAACTCTGTGTGGTGAGCGTGCCTCCTTTGTGGTGTGGGTGGCCTATGGTGGTACTTGGTACTTCCTTGTACAAATTGTGTGTCCGTGTGACACCCCCCCCCCCCCCCCCCCGTGCCCCTTTGCGGGTCTGTGTTGTTTGACCTCGGCCGCGGGTGCCCCTACCCCTGCCGGCCCCGCCGCCCCTCCCCCGCGCCGTCCGCCCGCGCCGCGCGGCGATCGATCGCCATTGATTGTCCCTGACGAGCTGCTCCACTTTCCAGCCAATGTCAGGAGGGGGGATCTCCGCCGCCCTGGCGGTGTCATTTCCACACACTCCCTGGGCTGCCGCCAGCGCGGGCGCCTGGAAGAACCGGCCTGGATCGCCCGGAGCTCGGGCCGGACCGCCCAAACCGCGCGAGGAAGCCCCCGATGGCGTGGCCCGACCCCCGTCTGCCTGCCTGCCAGCCCTGAGCCTCTGCACCCAGGCCCCCCTCCCCAGCGCGGGTGGATGTAGTCGCCACAGGAGTTTAAGCTGGGCCGGGTATGGGAAGGGACGCTGTGTCGGGTGCGCCCAGCGCCTGCCCTGGTGGGGGCGCGGGGCTGTTTCCGGCAGGCGGAGGCGCCGGCAGGCCAACTTTGCCGCGGCCCAAACAGATGCTAATGATTTTCCGGGAGGCGCCGGTTATCTCTGGCCCCAGCCGGCCGGTGTGCTGGGACTGGGCCCCCGGCACTGACACCTCCTCGCCCCCTACCCTCACTCTCGTGAGCCCCACCTAATAACCACTTGGCCCCGAGTGGATGGGCTGGAGGGGCGTCGCGGGGAGTCCACAGGCTGCCCCGGGTGTCCTGGAACTTGCTGTGCGGGATTATTTGCGCCACCTCCACCCAGGATGCTACTGTCTTTCTGCGCACTTCCCAAAGCCACACACACACCCGAGCACGGGAAACAGGTTCACAGAAGCTCGGCCCAAGGTCATGCCGACCCATTCCCTGCTCAGCTGAGTGGGTCACCCTCTCTGAGAGCCATCCCGTTGGAGGCTGCAGCCCCCTCTTCCCCTTCTTGCTCAGGGGCCTGAGCCAGTTTCCAGACTCCCCGGTTGGAAGTGCTGACGTGGCTCTCTGGGCAGCTGTCTGGGGCCGGGAAGCGGGGCAGATGTCACGCAGCCCAGGGGAGGAGGCGGCTCCGCGGGGAGGACAGGCTGGGCCTCAGGCCTGGCAAGACTGCCTCCTCCCCCTAGGGCCTGGCTCTGCCTGCCTGGGGCTGGGGCACAGCCATGGGCCAGGCTGACCTGCTTCCAAGTCTAGCTCCAACTCTTCAGTGTGGCTACCTGCAAGTGCTAGAGCCTTTCTGAGCCCCTTTCTCTCCTGCTAGAGAATAACAGCACCTGCTTTGAGTGGGTGTGATCCTCTAGTGAAAGTAGAGATGTGCAAAGCCCAGCCCAGTGCCGGGCACACTGTTCCTGCTCAATAAATGTCAGCTGCTATTACTGTTGTTGTCTCTGCAAGTGAGAACTTGGTGTGTCTAAATGCAAAACTGAATCCTGAGGGTGCAAGCCAGCTTCAGAGGTCATTCCAGCCAGCCTCCTGCTTCACTGCCCGTGGCCCTCTTCATTTCTCATGCCTGTCTAGCTTTATGCCTTCTTGCTGTGCTGTCAGTCCCTCTTGGTTTTGCTTACTGCCAAGCTGACCCCCCCTCCGTCTCTAATCCATGTGGTTCCCTCCTATCTGGCGGCCACATTGGGTCCCTCGAGCAGCACAGCCCCCTGGGAACAGCAATCGATGGGGCGGAACAGCCTCCCTGACAGATGGACCCACGGAGGCTGGGCTGCTTCAGCAGAGCTCCCTAGGAAACCGGAGACAGGAGCCGAGCCACCATGGCTGCCTCCTAAATAGAAATGAAAGGGAGTGGGGAGATGAGGAGGAGGAGGAGACCAGAGCTTCCAACCAGCCCCCTGGAGGGGCTGGACAGGCCCCACCCTTTTCCATAGCCCTAAAATCCCCGTATGGGCAGGGGTCTGTAGAGTTTGCCTGGAGATGGGACTTGTGAGCCCCGCTCCATGCTCAGGTGAAGAGCTCTGCCAGGCTCTCCATCGTGGACACCTTTTCTAATAAGCCCAAAGGCTGGTGTGTGGGTAGGGGGGATGGGGTTCTAGGCAGGCAGTTTACCACATTCCTAGGGCCACAAAGGGCCTTGGAAGCCAGAATGGCAGAAGGGCCTTCTCTGCCTGTGGGGGTGGGAGATGATCCCTGGCCCCTGCATGTGTGGTGGGGGATGGAGAATGCCTCCTGCTGGCTTCCATACTCCCAGATCAGTCAGGGAATTCCTTCCAGGGTTTAACCTGGGATTTCTCAACCTCACACTATTGACATTTTGGGCCATTTAATTCTTTATCTTTTGCACTGTAGGATGTCAGTAATGGTAGTGACAACCAAAAAGGCCTCCAGACATTGCCAAATATCCCCTGGGAGGTTCTCTAGTTTAGAACCACCAGTCTACCCTCAGGACCAGTCCCCTGGAGGGAGTAGCGAGGACCCCCATGAGGATGCCAAAGATCTGCCGTAATGGGGGAGAGAGCCGGGCGCGGTGGCTCAAGCCTGTAATCCCAGCACTTTGGGAGGCCGAGACGGGCGGATCACGAGGTCAGGAGTTCGAGACCATCCTGGCTAACACGGTGAAACCCCGTCTCTACTAAAAAATACAAAAAAGCTCGCCGGGCGAGGTGGCTGGCGCCTGTAGTCCCAGCTACTCGGGAGGCTGAGGCAGGAGAATGGCGTAAACCCGGGAGGCGGAGCTTGCAGTGAGCTGAGATCCGGCCACTGCACTCCAGCCCGAGGGACAGAGCGAGACTCCGTCTCAAAAAAAAAAAAAAATGGGGGAGAGAGGTCTTCCAAAACAGCCTTGTCCCCTGCTGTCTCAGGCCCAGAAGGGTGGGAGATGTGCCCCCCTCCCCACCACCATGGTCCCAACTGCCAGGTTGGAGCAAACCATGCTTGCCTGAGATGGCAGGGCTGTTGGCGTCACTGCTCAGCTGCGCCAGGCCTGGTGCCAACACCTCACTGCTGAGGCTACGAGTCATGGGGGCAGGGGAGCAGGCACGGTCAGTGGGCACTCGGGCTGCCTAGGTGTCCTTCTGTCTAGTCAGCTTGAGATAGGGGTAGCCAGCACAGATGACCAGCCTTCTCCCTTCCCGTGGCACCCTGGCAGTGTCTCTGCTTCCTCCCCCTAGGTCAGTTTTGGGCTGGTGCTGGGGCTGGCAGAGCTAGTAGGGGCTACTGCTATTGCCGAGCAAGAGAAAGGATTGTGGACACAGGTCCTGCCGGCCCAGCCAGCTGACAGCTGGGCCACCTGAGCACTGAGCAACTGCCCCCTCCAGGAATGTGGGAGGGAGGAAGGCACTATGGGTTGGCTAAATGGTACAGAGTCCCCTAACTCACAGCCTTTAAACCAGGGGGTTGGGGAGGGGGCTCCCTCTGGAGACATTTTCTTCCTCTTCCTGCCCAGGAAGACAGGAGGGAAAGCACTCTGGTGCACAGTCTCAGTGCTGGGAAGTTCCTGCATCTGTCTAACCTACTTCCTTTCTTTCAGCCCTATAATGGCCTGCAAGCTCTGACCCCAACAGAAACTGGGCCCAGCATTGCAGGCTTTCTGGCCAGGGTGTGCCCTCATTCCTGGGGAAGATAACTCATCCATGGGAGAAATCTCAGTCAGAATACAGCTCGATGGATTCCTGTGTGTGGGGAGGAATGAGGGTACCTCAGTGGACAGGGCTGGGGGAGGGAGAGGAGCATTGCTGCCAGTTGATAGACTGCCCCAAGACACACTGAATCCTGTACCAGCCTAGGGGGTCCCAGGGCAGGGAGGAAGAAGTGACTGGGAGGTGGGCAGTGGCTTTGTAATCAGAGATGGCCTGGCGGGCTAAGGCGGCAGCTTGGGGCTGGGGTTTAAAATAGCGCCTTGGCCTGGCTAGGACCTGGCCAGGATCGGGTTCGGGTCACCCGCAAGGCAGCGTGGCCACCACCATCCGGCTCGGGTTTCTTGCCTTCCCGGATGATTTGGCGGTGGAGGAGGGGGCTCACCCAGGCAGATGGATCTAAGGAAAGGAGTCCAGGTGTGGCCACTAGAGCCCCCACAGCAGGCCCTGGTCCATCTCTTTTTCCTGTGCCCTACCCCCCCCGACATGGGACAGACTTGGTCCAGCCGCATCCCAATGCTGTCCCTAAACATTTAGCACCAACTGGGACCAGGCTCTGGACGGCATGGAGATGGGTAAGGCCTTATCCCTCTCCTGAGCCCCAGGAGTGCACAGGAGAGACAGATCAGTATGCATTGTGACCCTGTCGCTCCCATGTTTCACTGATGTCCCAGACTCACTCTGAAAGTCCCTAGGCCAGAGGGAAAAAAAAAAAACCCTCCCAAGCTGCAGCAAGAGTGGAAGGTGGAGCTTCCGGTAAGCCTTCCACCTGAGAAAATGGCTGCAGTGGGGAGGGGAAGATGTCCTCAAAAGCTAGTGATCATCCTAGAACATTTCCTAGGATGGTTCACTCCCCTGGTGTTCCCTGAAGGGACTGACCAGAGTGATCTCCCCTACTCCTCACCCCTCCCACAAAGATCTCAGACATAGGTCTGAGAGTGCATTCTGGTAATTCTGTCTCCAAGTAGGATGCCCACTTCCTCAGGCCAACTCAAGGAACGGGGAAAGGGATCGGGGATATGAAGGCGGTGTCCCCTCTTTAGTGTTTCAAGGGAAGTAGATAGTTATAGCCCTACCATTCTCCATTATGCCATTTGAAAGAGGAAAAAAGTTACTTCCAACAATAAACAGTTCCCCCTAACCACAGCCCTGGTGCTCCACTCTCCCTTGCTATAGTCTCTGGGCCCCTGGACACAGTTGCAGTCTCTGGGCAGTGGTGTCTGGGGCCTGGCAGGTAGGGATTCTCTTCACTTTCTCCTCCTTCCCCTGGATTGAGGTGGGTGACACAGGAGGCCAGCCAGCTCAGGGCCAGATCCCCTCTCTCTAGCTGGAGCAATAGCCAGCCCTCCTGACGGAGCTCACATGTATCTAAAACATCGTCTTGTATATCTTAATGATTTCTCAACAGCCCCTGATTGAAGCATGCCCAATTTAGCAATGCCGTAAGTAACTTTTTATATTTCCTTAGGGAATCATTTCACTTATGAATCTTTTCTGAATCTGCAATCTCGATTAAAAGTTGATGTTGTTTTTTCTCATCTCCTCAGCTTCTGAGATGCCTCCCTAGCGAAAAGGGTGGTAGCACCATCAATCCTCCTCATTAGTCTGTCTGGAGAATTTTTCTTGAGGGTGGAGTGGGGGACAGCAACCAAGTCTCCTCTGTGGTGGCACCTAGGGGGGTGTGACCTGGAGGAGGGCTGCCTTGGGGGAGGAGCTTGGAGAGGTTGCGGGGTAGGGGGGCATTGACTGTCTCCTGCCCACATACACTCCCCCATCTGCCCCCATCTCAGGGGCCTCTGACAGTGTCTCAGTCAGTCAGGGAGAGGGCTTGTCCAGCCCATTCTGCCTTTAGGGTGTGTCCTCACACCTGTAGCTTAGGAATTTGAGGAGAGGGCTGAACCCCATTCAAGGCTCAGCTTGATAGCACAAAACTGGACCAAATCCAAGCCGTTTCCTGTACAACTGCCACAGCCTGGGTGAATCAGTCACTCCCCTCTCAAAGCCTCAGTTTCCTTATTTGCAAAATGGGAATGAGATTTCTAAACAGCTGAACCCTTCAGCATGCTGGTGAAGGGTTCACTTAACACAGTTCCTCTACAAAGGGTCCTGTCCCAATTCTGAACAGTAGTTCTTCTCCTCATCTCATTCACCTTCTAGTCCTGGTGATGACTCTGAGGTGGAGTGAGTGGGACTGGCATAATTATCTCCAGGAGGAGAAGGGACTGGTGGGATTGGGACTTGCCCAGGGGTTGCCCCAGGAAGCCCACCCAGAGGCCTGCCTCCCCTGAGAGGCAAAGGTCAGGGATGCAGGAAGGCTGGGGGGCAGACGAGGATGATTCTGAATCTGCAATCTCCATGAAAAGTTGATCTCAAAAGAAAGCCCTCCTGCTCCCCTCCCTGTTGCTAGCTGGGGGAAGGACTTGCCCAGGTGCTGGGACCTCTGGCTCTGACCTCTAACCTTTGACTTCTGGGCTGGGATGGGCCTTCTCAGGACCAGAGTCACGACTGGGGGTGGGGCCCAGGGCATCCAGCGGCGGCTGGGCTCTGGGAGTTAACGATTTACGAGGGGCCCTTTCTTGAGGCCTCCCTCCTCCCAGGCCTGGCGGGCAACCCGTGACTGCCCAGGCGGCTAGACACAGAACCAGTCTCACCAGTTCAAAGAGCAGTTCATCCCGGGCCCACCCCCAAGCACTGTCTGAGCACCCCATTCCTTGGAGTCTGAGGGGAGGGCAGAGTAGGGGGTGACAGCTGTGGTCTTGGGGCCCCAGGTCTGAAGAGAAAGAGACTGGGCCATTTTTGGAAGTCTCAGTGCAGGCCATTTCTGACCCTGCACTGCCCTGCAGGACCAGATTTGTAGAGAGGAGGCTGAGCCCCACCCTGCCTCCTCCAGCAGGCCTCCTCCACACCACCACACCCTAGCCTGCAGGCTTTGGGTCGGGCAGGGCACTTTCAGGGCAGGCTGGCTTCTCCTGCCCAGGGCACCCCTCCTCCAGGTGTAGGGCTCCAGATTGGGACACTGTGCCCTCTGCCTCCCCTAAAGCCCCATTCAGTTACCTCCCCACCTCTCAGCAATGCTCTCCCTCCCTCTTCCTGAAACAGGGCAGGGAGGCTGGAGCCACAGCTTTGGCCTCTGGGAGCACTCAGTCCCACTCCCATAGGACAGAGTTGAACCATGATTATGCCTAGAGAAGCCAAGGGTTATTGTCAGGGGCACGAGAGCCCCCAAACTGTCCCTCTCCCCATCAATATCCCGTATACAGGCCGAGTTCCCTGTGCCTGCCTGAGAACAGGGCTGTTTTTCGTTGTCTATGGCACATGTGTAGCTGTGTCTGGGCAATGGGAAATATGACTTGCTTCCTGCTCTCTCTCAGCCTCTGTCCCCAGAGTCATTTTGTTCTGGGGCTGGAGTCTCCCTTCTGTCCTCATCCTTTCCACTCTGTTTACACAGGTCAAGGCCAGGCATCAGCCACCAAACTGTATTCTCAGGAATGGGCAAGCCTGGGTTACTTGAGAGACCTGGCGTTTTGAATTTTCATTTCACAGCTCTCTGCTCCTTCGGAGGTCATGGGGGTGGGGTGGGGAGGACCTAATGTCCAGCGGTCAGTGCATAAGGGCCCAGACCCAAAGGCTGGGGGCCACAGTCTGGTGTGGTTAGGCTCCTCCCTGCCTCTGCCCGTGTGTGTACCCCCAAGCCTGCCCTGGGATTTTGGCTGAGGTCACAGTCCAGCATGACCCCACTGAACACTATCCTGTGCCCTGCCCCAGCAGGCAGGGTTTCAAATGCCCTTGCTCCCATCCTTTGTGATACAGGTGACAGAACTGGTACCCAAAGAAGGGTAAACCTTAGACCGAGTTCCAGATTGGCCATCTTTATTGGAGACCCTAACTCCCACACTGTTCTTCATGTGGCCATTTCCAGTCACTGGATGTTTAATCAATGACAGATATTAGCAGATAAATGGCAGTCATGGAAAATGCCTCAGAAAAAGCATGGATTGAAATCCTGGTTTTGGTACTTTGTAACCTCACACAGGTGTCCAAGCCTGTGGATTTAATAAGCCTATGTTCAAAAAGCAATTAGCATGGTCCCTGACAAGCAAGAGCTCAGAAAGATTCTGGCTACAATTGTTATTACTGGTATCTCTTTGGAGGCCAAGCTTCGGGCCCAAGGCAGATAGGGGACTCCTCCTTACCTTCAAAGGATTTTCATGGCGGGAGGTGGTGGCAAGGGAACAAGTAGTGAGATGAGCAAATAAAAGCTATTTCTGTGCACTGTGGTCACTGTGGCCATAGGAGAGGTCCCAAAGCCAGATGAGGGACCCAAAGCCAGGCCACAGAGTATAGCTGTGCAGTGCATGCACTGCAAAAAGGCACCTAGCAAAGGGAGCTAGGAAGCTGAAAGGCAGTCTGTGACCTCCTTCGTGGTTTCCTGTATCTGCCAAAAGTGGGTACCTTTTTCTGATTTGCACAAAGGCTAGTGGTAGCCCTGTAGGTATGGCCCAAACTCAGGCTGGAAGTGGCAGTCTGAGACGCTTCCCAGGTGATATGTGCTCCTGGTCTTCCATGAGGAGTTCATGAACTGAGCTTGATGAGGCCTATCTTAGCAGAGGGAATGGTACATGCAAAGCTCTGGGACCCTGGAGAGGAGTCTTAGGGTGGCAGGGAACTGCCAGTGTAAGATGGCATTGGTCAGCAGGGCCTGGTGGGGAAGAGGGCCAGTTAGGGAAGCCAGGCTGAGTAGGGTAGTCTGTGAGGAACCACTGCAGGGTGTGAAGCAGATGAGCCTCACTGGAGGCTGTGGAAAGCCTCCCTAGAACAGCACATGGCCTCAGGGGTTCGAGAACAGCTCTGATGCCAATTTCATTTCAGTTTCCTCATCTGAATAAAGGGGATGACATTATTGCAGGGGCTGTTATAAGGACTAAATGAGATAATGTACCTTAACTGTTTAGCACAATGCCCTGCTCAGGGTAAGGGTTGCACAAATACCAGCCATGGGTGTTATCAGCAGGATCCAGGAGAGCACAATCCAGGATCCCGGGCGGACACACCCCTCCCTAGAAGACAAGGCCCACGATGCAGGGGCCATCTCCCCCAGCGGTGCTGGAGACTGAAGGAACTTCTTCCTGACTTGAAGGCTGATTGTTTCAAAAAACTCAGCAAAAAGTTTAATAGCAAGGTGAGACTTCAATACTCCTTTTTGAGGTGGGGAGAGGTGGGAGAATAGTGAACCAGGCTTCCCTTCTTCTTGGAGAAGGGGGCTGTGTTGGGGACAGTCTCACCCAAGGGCAGAGACCCTCATCCCATCCTTCCTGGATGTCCCCCACTTGTCTCACTGGCATCTGTGGTGGAGAGTTCTTTGTGGATGGCTTGCACGTGACATTTTCTGTTTCTGTAACACTTTCTGTGTGGACAATTCTGCCCTTTTCCTCTGTGGCTCCCACATGGGTTGGATAGGTGAGAGTCTAGGTCTCCCTCCCGAGGTGTTAATTTCCAGCAAGGGAAAACTCCAAGATCCACCCTCTAAACTGAGCCAGACATGTCAACACCCCTTCCCTGCGGAAGCCATCACCACTGGGACCACCTGGCCTTCCTCAATTGCAGCCTGTGGCTCCTTGACCTTTGCCCGCCTGAGTTGGGGGTGGGGGTGGGGGCATGAGTTTCAAAAGAAAGTGGGTAATAGCAATTCCCTAAAGTGGAATTACTACCCACCCTCCCCTATGGACCCCAGCATAAAGCTTTTTGGGGGGTGTGCATGACCTGACTCTGTACTGACCTTAGGCTTCAGGAGATCTGTGGCATAGAGTTTCACTTCACGGATCCTAACCCTCTGACACCTGCTGCCAACTCCCAGGGAACAGGTCCTCCCTCACAGTCTGTGCCTCAGCTTCCCCAGAAAAGGCAGATGGAGGTGGGTTAAATGCTTGGAGATCCTACACCTGGGATTTTGCTTCCTTTTTCCTTGCACGGTCAGTGCCCAACACAGTGCCTGATACTCACACTGAGGCCCAGAATACCCATCTTTAAGCAGTTTAGAAGTGATCTTCTGGGGGTGATGGGCATCTTAAAACGGTTTCCATAGCAGGCACCTTACTTTTACTCACATGGCATGTTTGTTTGGAGGGGGGCATTAAAAGGGCTGCTGGTGAGGAGGAGAGAAACTAAACACCTCCCCAAGGGAGCCATTTCTTGGCATAGTAGTTAAGGGAGACCACTTCTCAGCATTCGGAAGGAACTGGTTGGGAGCAGGTGTCCACGACGTCTGGGGAAGGGTCACTGCATGTGGTCTTGGATATCAGGAGTGGGAGAGAGGCAACACATTCCAGATGAGTTCTGCCCTTTGATACCTCCCCCCCACCCCACTCCGGCTGGGTCAAGGCCCCAAGGCCACATATAGAAGGCGTGGAAGGTGGGCACCAGCTGCTGCTGCCAGGAGATCCATGCTCCACAGCCCTCGCGCCAGCCTCGGAGACAGACAGGCTGCGCAGAGCAGAGGAGAGGAAGCAGCGAGGTGGGAGACAGTTTCGCTTCTCCCACCGAGGCCGCGCCTGTGGCTGCAGGCGCCCAGATCGCCTCAGTTAACTCCCTGTTATCTGGGCCCCAATCGATCTCAGGCTGTAACGTTTAACCCTAGGCTGACTTCCCCAACTGGTCCTCCCCCTCTCCCTCCCCTGCTCGGGTCTGGGGACCGCGTTTTCTTCGCCTCGCAGATGAAAGTCGGCCTTGCACAAACACGCCCCCACGAATCCCAAAGAATTGAAGAAAACTTCCACTTTGGGATTATATGCAGTTGGGATTATATGAGCCCGGGGCTTGCACCATGGGTACGTGAGGTGAAGACATCTGCAGCAGCAGGATTAGCCCAAGATGGGCAGACGAAGCGGGGGCAATGATGGAGTGAAAGCGGGATATGTGGATCCAACTCTGTCCCCACTGGAAGCCGACTCTGGCAAGGCTGGGTTTTCCTTCTGTCTTTCAACAGCGCTGCTGTTCCAAGCATTGTTTCGGGTTTTGAGTGCGTAGGCCATGGTCTCAAGGTACCAAATGTACGTAGTCGTTTTAGCCCCGGGACAAAAGAGTTGAGTGAGGCTGGTGCCTGCCTAAGAGATAAACTATCCTTTCTCGGATCAGTTTCCTCATCTGCGAAATGGGAACGGGAATCTCCGCCCCTTTTCTCCCGGGGCCCCAGTGCCCACTGAATCCATTAAGGTGCTCTTGGAAGGGTGGGGTCTTCCCGCGTCTCCCTCCCAAGAGCCCTAGGCTAGAAATCTCTGGCCCGCCGCGCACCTGAGCTGGGGGGCGCGGCCAAATTCTCCCTCCCGGTCCTGGAAGCTTCTGGCCCCGCTGAAGAGGGCACAGAAAGATAGCAGATTTCCCCGGAGGTGCGTCTCTAAACCTAGACCGCCTCACCAAAGCGGGGAGGTCGTCCTTTTTTTTTTGTAAAGTTGGGGGAAATAGGCGAAGACAGGGCGCGCCAGGGAGCTGAGCCTGGGTGGACCGCGTCAGGGCGCGGGGACCTCGAGGCGCAGCGGCTGCAGCTCCGGCCTCAGAGCCCGCGGCGTCCAAGTGGCCCGAGCTGCGCTGGGAGGGAGGCGGCGGGAGGAGGGAAG
>NC_045437.1:177474166-177526842 GCF_002776525.5 Piliocolobus tephrosceles
GCGGCGAGTCCGGTCCGGGTTTTGCCGGCAGCCCCCGGGCAGCGTTCATAGCTCCTGCCCGGGCGGGCGCGCGGCGGCGGCGGCAGAGGCGGCTGAGCCTGAGCGGGGATGTAGAGGCGGCGGCGGCAGCAGAGGCGGCACTGGCGGCAAGAGCAGGCGCCCGAGCCGAGCGAGAAGAGCGGCAGAGCCTCACCCCCTGAAGCCGAGCCCCGCGTCCCAGTCCTGCCCAGCCCGCGCCCAGCCATGCGCGCCGCCTGCTGAGTCCGGGCGCCGCACGCTGAGCCCTCCGCCCGCCGAGCCGCGCTCCGCTCGGGGGTGATTAGTTGCTTTTTGTTGTTTTTTAATTTGGGCCGCGGGGAGGGGGAGGAGGGGCAGGTGCTGCAGGCTCCCCCCCCTCCCCGCCTCGGGCCAGCCGAGGCGGCGCGACTCCGGCTCCGGACCCGGGCACTGCTGGCTGCTGGAGCGGAGCGCACCGCGGCGGCGGTGCCCAGTGCGGAGCGCAGCTCCCTGCCCCGCCCCTCCCCCTCGGCCTCGCGGCGACGGCGGCGGTGGCGGCTTGGACGACTCGGAGAGCCGGTAGGTGTCGGGCCACGGCCCTCCCTCGACCCCCCCGGAGGCCGGCCCCCTCCCCTTCCCCGCCTACCTCCCTCTCCTCCCCCGGGGTTCGGTGCGCGGCCGGGGCCGGAGTTCGCTGCAAGTCGGCGGAAAGTTTGGCTGCGCGGGTTCCCCCTAAGTTCAGGTGCGGAGAGCCGGGGACGGGGAAGGAGGGGTCCGTGTTTGGGAGGGGCGGGGGGGCGCCCGCAGCATGAGCCGCGGTGCTCGGGAGCCTGGGAGACCTAGCGCCGGTGATCGCTCGGTGGCCGCTGCTATACCCAAGCCTCCCTAAGCCGCAGTATGCTCGGTCGCAGATCACTGAGTTCAGACAAAAAGAGGGGTTTTAGGGTCTGGGACGGCGGCTTGGGCGCCGTGGAGTGGGGCTGGGACGCTCCCTGCGGGGTGCCGCCCCCCCCCCCACTACTCCACCTCTCCGGCGCTGGGGCGGCGGGCGCCCAGGGTCCTCACCTCTTGGCGTTGGGCGGGCGCTCAGCCTGCGGGGGAGGCTGCTTGTAGATCTCTGGCGCGCACTCCCCCCATCAGACCCCACTAGCAGCCCTGTGTTGAGGGGCGACGTTAACTGCTCTGGGCGCCCTCGACCACGCGTGACTGAGCCTCCCCCACCACTTGGAAGAGGCGGCGGCTACTTCTGCATTTCTCCTCCGGCTCCTCGCCCCCGCTGCCCGCGGGGTGCCCGGCAGGCTGATGAAGTTTGACCTTTTTTTCCATCAAAGTACCCCACCACCACGGTGCCCCGCGGCCCCTCCCTCCCTTCCCTGCCTTGGGGAGTTTTGGGGGCTGTCTCCTGAGCCCCGCGTGGGCCAAGCAGCGTGCAGAGCCTGGGAGGGAGAATGGGGGTGTTCCTCTAGCTGCGGAACTGTCGGGGCGCGTACGTCCCAGGCGCCTGCCACGCTGCTCCGGCCCCAAATTTACCCCTGAAGTTCGACCTGAGCCCCCCTCCCCTTCGCATCCCCGGAGCGGAGTGAGGGGCTGAACCGCCGCGAGAGGAATGTGTTAATTTTCTGGCTGGGGGAAGTTGTCCTCGCCCGGAATGGGCTGCTTTCCGGCGGGGAGCGCGGGGTGCGCCTGGCTTTGTTTATTTGTAGGATCGACGGAAAGTGAGTGACCCCGGTTTTTAAATGAGGGGCCACCTTCGGGACCTGTCAGAAGAGCTGAAGTGCCCAAAGTGGGAGCAAGATCTCTTTTTATTCTTTATTCCCCCCCGGGAATCGGAAGGGGTGTGAGGAGTTGGACTGGTGCCTCGGGCTGCAAGGAAGCACCAGTAAATTTGGGGGGTTCTGTAGTGACTCATTCGGAAAGACCCGCTCCCTGAAGTCTCCCGCGACAGGGGTCTGAAGGTTTGGCAACCGCGCCCTACTTTGCCCCCTGGACCTTGGGTGGTCTGAGAGAGTCGCGTCTTCGGATCGGGGCTGGGGGGAGGGGAGCTAAGGGGGTGGCCGGCGGACCAGACTCCTGACCCCCGCCTTTCCCCGCGCGACGGGCGCTATTTGGAGCCCTTGGATTTGTGGTGGGCCCTGTCCCCGCCCCCCGCATTTTCTTTGGAAGCGTTGGGGAGGGGGCGTGTGTGCGATCGCTGGGCCCTCGCCCCCGCCGGAGCCGCCCCAGGGCCGCCGGCAAACAGAGTCCCTTTCAAGTTTTCCGCTGGGGCCGCCTGGCGGGGGCTGCGAGCGCAGTCGCTGCGGACTGGTTTGGAGCGCGATTTGAACGCCCGGCGCCACCTCAGCTGCCCCAGCCCGCGGGGTGGGGGGCGTCTGTCCTTTGCAGTTGGGAGTATTTAAATTGGACGTTTTGGGGGGCCTCTGGCCTAAGCTTCACCTGGTCGCCCTCCTGAAAGACGCCCGTGCCTTGGTTTCCAACCGCCACTAGAAAACCGGGAACTGAGACCGAAGCCCCCTCTAAACCCCTTTCTGAGAGCCGTGCGGGGAGACTCAGGCCGGCGGGCTACCTACCCGTAACTGCGTATTGTTGATTTAGCAGTTTCCCTAGATGAGAGTCAGGCTGGAGCTTGGGGGGGGGGGGGGGGGGGGGGGGCTCGCTCTGCAGCTGTCACCCCCCTCCCAGAACGGAAATTGTCCTCTCCTTGGGGAGGAGGGAGAGGGGGTGACGGTTTGATTTTTGCCCTGGGAAGAGATGGGAACAGCTGAGGGAGGTTGGCCTCTGAGTTCCCAGCCAGTCCCTGGAACTTGGGTAGAACCCCCCTACTCCTCATCCTCGCAGGAGCTGGGTCTCTCCCAGGGACGTCCCTATTCAGCCTTGGCCTCCCTCTCCATGCCACCTCCCTTTCCAAGGTGAGCCTCTGCAGAAGACAGACCCTTGGCAGGCTGGCTGTCGGGTTGGTGCCTTATTTATGTGTGTATCTGGTCCTGGCTGTTTTCACCGCTCAGCAGGTGACCCTGGCCAGGGCCTCCTATCTCTCCCGCGACAGAGCCTGTTGACTTACCCGAGGGCCAGTGGCCTCGTCTTTATCACGTGAGGCCTGGAATGTCCACCCGGCTGGGCTGGGCTGGGCTGGGCTGGGGTGGGTGGGGGAAGGGGAGGGGAGGATTCTACATCCAGGGCCCCAGCCAGCAAAGGCCCATGTTCCAAGGGTTCCCACTGTGACCCTAAACTCTTGCTGCCCCTTTCCAGGTCTGCCTGCCTCCTACCCATTTGGCACATGTGAAACTGAGACCCATAGGAGTGTGGGGGCAGGCTTGTATCTGGGTGAAGAAACAAGTCCAGGGGAATGAAATACCCTGCCTTCTTTAGGACTGACTGCACCTTGTTGTTTACGGGAGGATGGAATGGAGGGGATCTTGCTAGGAGGGAGAGAGGGATGTAGGCTGGGCTGACTTTACAGGTTGCAGGATAGGGTGGAGAAATGAGGGAATAGGCGTGAGCCAGACCCAAGCCTGGGTTCCTAGAGCCCCTGTCTGGTGGCTTGACGATTTAGTCCAAATTAACAAGCGTGATGCTCTGGGGCATGCTCTAATTGAACAAGGATGGGGGTTCACACATTGTTATTACTGTTATTATTGCCCACTCTTTATATGTTATTCATTTGTTGGCCCAATATGTTTGTATTGAGCACCTACTGTGTATCAAACCCCACCCTTCTGGTGGTGCACAAATGAATCACTGCTCCAGCTCTGGAGGCAGGCCCAGGATAGAAGCACCGCCCCCTTTCCCCGCCCTCTGGGGCCCTGATTGGGGCTTTCCTTCTTTTCTTTTTTCTGGGGCTCTCCCTCTCTTACCCCCACCACCTGGTCCCATCCTAGCTGCGTGTGTGTGTGTGTGTGTGTGTGTGTGTGTGGCTGTGTATGTGTGTGAAGTGTCCTTGATTAAGTGTATTAATAGTTAAACTCTCACTCATAGCTGGAACTCACCAGACCACAAAAAACCTCCCCCGTTACTCACGCGCTACTGCCCAACAAGAATATCCCACTAAAGTTTTTTCCTGCTTTCTCTTACTTCCCCCTCACCTCCCCCCAACGCTGAGCCCACCCTTCCTGGATTCGAGCAATGAGAAAGGACTGCCCCCTCAAAGACCCAGGAATCTCCAACCCTCCACCTGCCCCCTAAAGCCAGAGGCAGTGTCAGCTGACAGAGATGAGGCTGTGTGGCACTAGTCTGTTGCTCTGGGATGTGGGAATCTGGGTGATGTGTGCTTATGACTCAGGACATGTGTGTCTCTAAGTCGTGTGTCTGTATTTGTGAATCTCTGTGTTGAATGTCTTTCTCAGGGTGACTTCTCAGAGTCTGAACATACATGGATTTATGAATCAGGGCATGTCTGTCTGTCCTGATCTAGAAGTGTTTGGATCTGTAGTGTATGTGTACATGTGTGTTTGTGAATCTGAGATTGTATTTCTGAAGATTGGCTATGTCCCTGTGAATCTGGGAATGAATATATTCTGTGAGTTGTGTGTGCTTGGAATTTTGGAGAGTTTGGATTTGTGATTTGTGTGTATCTGTGTGCTTTGTGTATGCTTATAAATCTGGGGGATCTGACTGAGTAGAGTGTGTCTGAATTGTGAATGTGGGAGTGGGCCTGTCTGTGCTGTATGGACAGTGGTTTCTCTCTGTCTGTGGCAGTGGCGGCTGGCTATGTTTTCCTTTCTCTTTCTGTATCTCTGTCTTACTGAATCTCCCCCTCTGGTTGTTTGTGGCCCTGAATGTGTGTGTGTAGAATTGAACCTCTCACACCCAGTCCTTCCTGCTGCAAACCCTACAGCCCTTCCCTCCCCAGCAGTAACTGGGCAGCCTCCCCGTCTGCCTGCCTGCTGGGAGTTTTGGAAACCGCAGAGGGAGACAGGCTGGGGCCGGGGTGACAGCATGTATCCACGGCAATGGTAGCATGTGATTACGGGAATAAAAGGATTTTAAGGTCATGGGTGGGTTTTCTTGAGGGAGGGGTTGTGCCCCCACAACCCACCATTTGGTGGAGCCAGTAGCAGCAAAGGGCCGGCCTGTGTGTCTCCAGGCTGGGAAGCCTGCCCCTATGCAGGTGAATGTGGATATGTGGGGCTTACCTGGGAGTGTGAGCACATGCTTGCACACGTATGAATGGAGCCTGTGAGAGCATGTGAGTCTGGCTGCCAACTCCCCAGATGAGAGTCCATAGACTTGTTCCCTGGGGGAGGATTCCCAGGAAAACTTCTTGCTTCTGGGTATCACGTGGAGCTGGAACCTTGCAGTCCTCTCTATGTTGAGAAGCAGTCTGGTCCCAACCTTTGCCTGTACCCATACTCCCAACCCCAAGTCTCCTGTCTCTGGCCAGAGACTGGCTGGGCCAAGTCACCTGGGCCAGGCCACATCTTGGGGTGTCAGTGCCCCTGGCCCCGCTCCAGCCCCTGTAATTGCATTCTGCCGCCTAATCCCCCGCCAGCTCAATTAGATCGCAAATTCTTCTTCATTTCCTGCCTCTGATGCTGGCCTCCCTCTGGGCTCACAGGGCCTAGGAGGGAGGGAGGGGATCCTGCCCCATCTTCCACAGCACTGGGGGCTCTGAAGAGGTGATTAGTTCCAGGCACTCTGGCCCTGGAGCACAGGTTAGAACCCTGGGGACCAACAACACAGGGCTCCACTGACCCTTTTTGGTTCAGCCTCAGTATCCTCACACTGGGGCAGGGCTGGTGTTACCTGGTTCAGGGGCTCTGGGTAGACCAAGCAAATCACTCTAGCCAGGACCCTAGCTTGTACCCTCACCTGGAGCTCCTGCAGGCTCTGTGCCTCTCCCATCCTCAAAACAGTTGCCATCTCCCCAACCCCCACAGCAGTTGTGACCTTGTTTTTGACCTTTTCTGGGTATCCCTTGTCGGAGCCAATTGAACCACTGAGCTCCACTCCTACCAGGTCCTCCTAACCCCCACCCAGACAAGTGTGTATGAGCAGTGGCTCTAGAGTCCATCAGATCTGACTCCAAATCCTGGCCATGTCACTGCCTGGCTGGATGTATGACATTTGGGCCAGTTGTGTTATCTCTACAAACCTCAGTTTCCTAATCTCTGAAATTGGACAGTAAAAGAATGCCTGCCTCACAAGGTCATTTTCAGATGGACACAGATGGTTGCATAGTGCCTGGCAGGGGGAGGTGCTCACCTACAATCTGTATTCAGTAAACACCGGCTTTTATAGAGACAAGGAATGCATGTCCCCCGTGAATCCTAAGAAAATAACATGTGGCTCACACCTAGCACTTCTGTCTCCATTCTGCTGATTACCAGGTGTGTGACCATGGGTGCTTCACTTTGTCTGACTTTCTCTTCCCGATCTGTAAAATGGGACTGATAATAGGACAGACCCCATGAGGCACATGGTAGCCTTTTCTGGGATGATGCGTGCAGATTCTTGGCCTCAGTATGTTTTCAAGGTGTTATTTGCCTTCTTTCTTTTCTCACACCAAGCCTAGGGTGGGGTGGAGCTGGTGAAGACACAGGCTCAGGGACAAGGGGACTGACCAAGGTCGTGAAGCTAGTAATAGGGCCAGGCTGGGGTAGGGTGCGAGGGCTGGGGCGTGACCTGCTGGCTCAGCTGAGCTGTGAGGCCCAGTCATCCCTCCCTGCAGGTCACTGTGGAAAGTGGTGGCTTGGCTGATTTTTCCTGGGAAGGAGAAGCTGGATGTCTCCCGCTCCTTCCCCAGGAGGTGCCATGGCAGCGGCTGTGTTGACAGGCCTCCTGGCTTTCTTGATAGGGTGGCTGGCAGCTCTGGAAGGCCGGCTGTGCCCAGATCAGCCCGAGGGAAGAGGGAACCGCAGAGGTCTCCCTGCCATCACTAATCCCCACGGCCCCTCCCACCCTCAGCCTGTCCCTCCATCGCAGGAGACTGGCTATGATGGAGGTGGTGGAGAGACAGGCCAGAGGTGGGGCAGCCCTCCGCCTCAGGGTCCCCCATCGCTCCCGGCTAGTCTCCTGCTTCCTATGACCTCTGTCACTCACTGGCCTAGCTCTTTAATATTTCATGGCCCTTCAAGCCGGCCCCCTGCCCCAGCCCACACAGCCCCCTTTGTCTCTGCCTGCTGCCCGCCCCCGGGGCATCCCTGCTGCTGAATTACTGACCCAGAGGCTGCCTCTGCCCTAACTGTCCCCCACTGTGCCTGCCCCTGACACTTTCCCTGTCTCTCCTGACCTACCTCCCCCACACCTCTCCTTGTGACACCCTTCATCTCTTCGGGATTCTCTCCCCTTCGCTGACATCTCTGACCATCTCCCTGCCCTTTTCCTCCATTTTCCTCTTTTGTTGGCTTCCTCCTTCCCAGTGGAACAGAAACCGCGGCAACTGGTCCGCCTGCCTGTCCACCCCCCCACCCCTGTCCATCCCTTCCTGCCCCCTCCCCCACCGGCTGTGCCGGCCGGCCGTGAGAGCTGGTTTTATTTATTTTTCTGTTTGTTTGGGAAGAGGGCAGTGGCGGCTCTGGGCCCTGGCTGCTGCGCTCTGCTTAGAGCAGCGGGCAGGCGGGCCTCACTGGCCTCCCAGGAATGTGGCCGGGACGCCCCAGCTATATTTACTCCCCTCCAGCTGCCGGCCCCAGCAGGGCAGAGCCAGGCCTGCCCGGTGGCCCCCGGGGAGCCCTGTACCCACCCTCCCCTGTCTGGCAGACCCCACATCGCCCTTGGACCCAGCACTCCCTCCCTCACCTGTGACCTTTTCTGACCTCCTCAGACGTGCCCAGCCTGCCAGCAGGAACACTTGTGTGCCATGCCAGTACGGGCATAATGTTCGGGCACTGGGGGCCTGGGTTCCTGTGGGGCAACACCTAGTGGCCCCTATACCCCCAAGTAGGTACCTAGGCTGGGCCTGTAATCCGATGGCCAGAACTATGCAAAGCATCTTTCCAGGCCTCTCTCCATGGACCTGGCCCCTGCTCTTGCCACAGTCCCTTCAGCTCTGCTGTGATCACTGGCAGGGGTGATGTCAGGTGGGGGCCTGAGTGGGCTTGAGTGACTGGGCTTCTGGCATCACTGGATCCCCAGGTCTCTCACACAGGCAGACATACGTATGTGTAACACACCTAACTGCTTATACACACACACGTGTGTGCAGAAAGACACACTCACCCATGAAAACATGCTGGCTTATACCTTCCTTGGAGGCAGGGCCGTGCCTCCTGTCATTGATCCCCTCATTCATCAGATGCTTATTGGGGCTTTTTGAGCCTGCTCCTTGCCAGCCTTGCAATGGGATATGGCAGTGATTCTTCTTGTACCCCCAGTGCCTGGCACCAAATAAGTGTTTGAAGAACTTTAGCTGCTGCTGTAATCAGTTGCGGCCCCCAACTGTTAACTGCTATTTTGTTTTTGTTTTTGTTTTGTTTTTTGAAATGGAGTCTCACTCTGTCACCCAGGCTGGAGTGCAATGGCACCATCTCGGCTCACTGCAACCCCCGCCTCCTGGGTTCAGGCAGTTCTCCTGCCTCAGCCTCCGGAGTAGCTGGGATTACAGGCGTGCGCCATCACGCCCGCCTAATTTTTGTATTTTTAGTAGACACGGGGTTTCTCCGTGTTGGCCAGGCTGGTCTCGAACTCCTGATCTCAAGTGATTTACCTGCCTCGGCCTCCCGAAGTGCTGGGATTACAGACGTGAGCCACCGCGCCGGCCAACTACTATTGTTAGAATAGATTGTAACAAAGCCAGTGATAATGGGTAGCCCAACAAAAGTCCTCTCTGTGGCAGGCACCATGTTAACAGCTTTCTGACTTTCACCTTTTTTCATCCCCACAGTAGCCTTGGGTGACATGAGCCCATACCTGGGACAGATATGTGTTGTTAGCATCCCCATATACAGATGAGGAAACTGAGGCCTTGGGAGTTTGTGGCTTGCCACTGCCTAGTGGGATGGAGTCCTGGCAGAGCCCTTGACAGGCTGTTGGCCTTTGTGTGCTGCTTCCTGAACCTTCCACACTACCTGGCACACAGAAGGGACTCCTTAAATGCTTGCTGGGCACAGGCCTTGCTCTTTCCTCTTTGAGGCCCCCATAACCCTTGGCAATGGGCCATATGTGGTGGGGAGATGGGCTGATAGGCTAGTTGGGTGGATAAAAGTGGATGAATGAATGACTGGATGACTTGGTGGTGAGGATGAGTACTGTCAGGGGACACTGGAATGGGAGTGTGCTGGTGGACAGGCTGGCATGTGGAGATGCACTGGCCCTGTGGAGGGTTCTGGGAAGCAAGGTGGGGGCAAGGTGGAGAGATGTGGCCAGAGAGCAATAGGCTGCTGAGCCAAGCCAGTGGGGCAGGTCCTATCTTCTTCATCGACCACAATTTTTCCATCTGTCAGATGGGCTTGGGAGCCTTTGCCCTGGCTGGCTGCCGGCTGGCCTGGGCTGGGACTGGCCTGGGAGGTGAGGGGACTGTGGCGGGAAGGAGGAAGCAGTGGGTGGTGAAGACAGGAAGATAAAGCGTGGAGCTTGGCTTGGAACCTGAGAAGCAGAGAGACCAGCCCTGACCTGACTCCCGCCCTCCCTCCCTCCTAGCCACAGGATGGGGTGCAGGCGTGCAAACCCCCCGCCACCCACTCTCTCTGGTGCGGGCTGACTTCCTGACATCTGTGGCATTAGTGGCTGTGTGTGCCAGGAGGAGGTGGCCTGTCCCCTAGGACTAGACCAGTTTCTGTCCGGGCCGGGGGCCCCACACAGCTTCATGTCAGTTCCTGCTGACTCTGATGAGAGAGACCCAGCCCCTCTTCTGCCTGGCCCACCTCCCCCCGAGCTAGATGGGAAATTAGTTAACTGGGCTCATAGCAGTAGGCAGAAGTGGACCTGGCCCCCTTTCTTCCTGGGGGTGTCAGATCTTGGTGACCTAGAATTTCTTAGTCATGGGAGTCTAGAATTATAAAATGCTTGGAATGGAGGCATTTTTCAAGTCAGGATTCTTGTTGGGATTCTGGAGTCATAGAACCATGGATTTTGCTGCTAGAAGGAAGTGTAAATGGTCATGTTTCAGTCTCCTTGTTGGATGCTAGGGGACATTAAAGCTCTAGGGGTCAGGCTGCCCTGAGGTCACAGGGCCTGGTGCCCTCAGGTGACATGAGCCCATACCTGGGACAGAAATGCCTGTTCTGCCCCTAGCCAGCCCCTCTCTGGAACTCTAGCCGGCGTGGAGAGTGGGCTGTGGGCCCAGTCAGGCAGTGAGGGGATGTGGCTGGCCCACAGGCACAGGAGGGGTCCTCTCGGCGGTGCCCGCCGCCCGCTGCCCACGCTTCCCGAGGCACCAGCGTGAGGAGGAAATGCAGGCTGTTGCTTCCAGCAACAGCCGGCAGGGCCGGGCGGCTTCCCAGCTCCCCCTCTGACTCATGGCCGCCTGCAGCTCCCCCTCCCTTGGGGTCCTCAGCAGCCCCATCTGTGCAATGGGGAGAGGAGGCTTTATTCAACGTCTAACGTCACCATGACAATACCTTGGGATTGTTTTCGGGACCACTGCTGAACTGTGGGAGAGTTAGGATTGTCATCTAGAGCAGCCTAACTGGGCATTTGAACCCAGAACACTGAGAGGTTCTGTTTGGAGTCATCCTAATGCCTCCAGAAGCCTGGGAGGGCTCAATTGGCTCCCCAGGCAGAAAGTGTGTTGGGAGGCAAAGGAATAGCGAAGGGACCTGCAGTCAGCCCCTTTCAGGAAGAGCACAGTGGGGGAGGCCTGGCTCTCTGGGCTCTCCCCTGACCTTGGTTTGCCCATCTGCAGAATGGAGGTTGTTACCCATGAGGTCATTCATTCAGTGCCCGTGCTGTGCCTAGATGCTGGGGCTAGTGGCAGATTGGCCGGGAGGGGAGGATTCCTCTGCTGTAGACGTGGGGTGGGGGTGTGATTTGGTGACTCCCAGGGAAGGACTGAGGTGGGGGGAGGTAAGGAGCCAGCCAGTGAGGCCTAGTGTCCAGCGGAGAATCCCAGCTGTTGTCAGGAAGTGTTTCCTCCACTGGTTTCCTGGGAGGGAGATGAGGCTAGCAGGAAGGAGGGCAGTGGGGACAAATAAGGCCCCCAGCCAGTCCAAGTGGAGACATCCCAAGCTTGGCAGCTGGGCGGGTGTGCCCTGCACACTGCAGGAGGGCTGGAATGCACCCCTCATGCTCTGAGGCTGGGCCTATGCTGGGGGGCTGGGACTGCCAAGAGGGCCTGGGCCCTGATCCAGATTTCAAAGCCTTCCCTAGGGGCCTTGTGGTGCCCTCCACCCTGTCCTGAGCTGCCGCCGCGGGGGTGGCAGATGCTGTTTCATCGGCCGAGGCAAGTGGGAGGCCTCCGGAAGGTCCTCCTGGGAAGTTCCGGGGGGCAACAAGGGTGTCGGTGGGCAGCGGGGGTGTCGGCAGCTGCTGCCCCGCCTGGGCTGGCTCTCTGTGGCCTCCCAGGTCCCTCGCCCCGGGGGATGGGGGTGGTGCTTCTGCATTGAGGCTGGTCTCTCCTGCCCTTGCTTTCTCCCACTGCCCACTGAGCTTCTTGGCTCTGGCCCCCTCCCATCTCTGGCTGCGTCTGCAGAGCCCCCCGGGAAGGCAGGGAGGAGGCGCAGCAGGCTCAGAACAGCGGGTGCCCGCGCAGCCAAGTATTTGCGCGAGCTGTCAGAGACAGACAGGCATGTGGGGAATTTGGTGCGTGTGGGGCTGGGGGAAGCAGCCGGGTGGGCAGGCAGGCAGGAGGAGGGAAGCTGGGGCTGCCTCCCAGTCTGTGGAACCCTGCAGAGACCACCTCTCCCCAGTCCTAGAGGCGAGCTGCATCCACGCACCTTCCTCCTGCCTGTGCCAGTGCAGTGAGGGGAGTGGGATGATCCTGTAGGGTCTGATAATAGCTCTGACACGGGGAAGGGGTGCCTCGTGGAGGGCCTGCAGCCTGGAAGAGACTCTGGTGGAGTGTGGAGCCAGGCAGGAATCCGGGTTGTGCCCGACCGTGGCCTCCAGGAAATAGCAGCTGTCATGCTCCCGCCCCTCCACCCCAAGCCTGGCACAACTTGTTTCCTGGCCAGGATCCGGCCAGGGCAGATTGGAGGAGCCTGGTATTGCCCGGCCTGGGCAAAGAACGGGCAGGATGGAGGGGCCGTGTTTATAAGCCTAAAGGCGCTTGGGGTGCTCTGGGGAGGGGACCTCAGCCCTTATCTCCTATGCGAAGACCCCAACCCAGTCACCTTTGTGGTCTACACTCCAAAAGCACCCATTAGGTAGGGCAGGGCCCAGAGCTGAGTAATGCTTGTTTTTTTGTAGCTTGAGAGCCCAGAGAGGGGGATCCGCTGCCCCAAGCTCACACAGCGGGCTCTTCAGCCTTCCCCTCTGGTTGGGGTAGGGGGGTATGTGGGTGGGGCCTCATGTGGGTGGGGCCGCTGGGAATTGGTGAACATGGGGGGTTTGCTGGGGTGGGGGGCCTATATTTAGTCAGCCCTGCAGAGCCAGGGCGCCTCTGGGAGCAGCTGCTGGGTGGGGGGGTACACAGACAGAGGCCTAGAGCTGCATTTAGTCTGGACAGAAATATCCTCCCCCCACCCAACCACCCACTGGCTGGGAGGCCAGGCTGCGGGCCTGTCCCCTGAGGGGCAGCTTTGCCTGGGCCTGGTGGCCGGCGGGACAGGCAAGATGACCCGATAGGCTTTTCCCAGCTCAGGTTTCGATGAAACAGGAACCCCGGAGCCGCAGCCTGGGCCAAGGGGGCCAGGGCAGCCGGAGCCTGGGGGGCCAGGGCAGCCTCCCCCACCTCCGCCCTCATGCTCCTCCCCATGCTGCAGCCTCCCCTTCTCAGAGGCCTGGGGAAGCAGCAGGTTATTTATCAAGCCAGCCTCCCCGCCGCGGCTGCCCGCGCCACCCCCCCACCTCTTGTGCTGGCGGCCATCAGCCCAGCAGAGCAGGGTGAGCTGGGCGGGCGGGCGGCAGGATTAGCTCAGGAGACGTGAGTCACCCCATCCCCAGCAGCCCCAAGAGGCCCTGCGGCCTGGCAGGCAGAGTGCACACTCACGCACCCCACACGCGGCACACCCGGGCACACACTTAGGACAGACACAGTCACTTGCAGCACACATAGTTCCACACGACTCAGCACACCCAGCCGACACGCATGGTACAGACTCGGTCACATGCACCATGCACACACAGCTCCCATGTGGCGCTCCAGAAGCACACTCATGGTTCCAGCCACAGCCCAGCCTCTGGCGCACGCACACACTGGCACATACCTAGGCGAATGCACATATACAGGCACACACAGGCGTGCCCCCTGTGAGGAGGCCACTCTCACCCCATTGGCCCCACACGCTGGGGTCTGATCATTCTCAGGCCATAGCTTATCCCCAGATGATGCCATAGGGTGGGCCAGGGCACTGGCACACACAGGCACACCTGCTGTGATCGGGGCTCTGCTCCCCCAGATGCCTTGTGTTTAGGCTCACACAGAAGAGGCCTGGCCTTCAGCCATGTTGTGTCCGCCGGGTTCTACAAGGTGTGGGTGGGGAGGTGGAGATGGTTTTTTCCCATAGCAAACCTGGCTCTGCCCTCTCTGGGGAGGAGGCCCAAGTATCAGGCATGAGAGTGTTAAACCCACCTGCCCTCTAGTACGGGGCCTCTGGCCCAGGCAGAGTGGGTTGGGTACACGGGGGAGGGATATAGGGGAGCTGGGGAAAGGAAAGGCTGGAGAGGGAGTGCCAGGGAAAGTCGATTTCCCCAGGACCACTAAGTGGCCGGCTGGTTCCCAGACCCAGGGCATGGGGTCCTTGGGAGGTGGCAGGGGTGTGCCAGAGATAGGGGGAAGAATGATACCTCTGATCAAATGGACCCAGGAGTCTTTCTGCCCACCTTCCCTGCTTACCACACACCTGCTTCTCTCTGTTCCCTTAGTTGCCAAGGCCCTCATTATCCAGTGCCCCCACTTAGGTTTTGGCCATGGCCCTGGTTCTTAGTCTACAGCCCTGCTAAATGGGTAGAGAGCTGGCTTGTGTATAAGGGAGTCCTGGGGTGCTGAGAGCTGAGGATATGCCCTCAGGGAGCCTTTTTAAGCCTCTGCCCTGCTTTGGGGTTGGGACTTGCCTTCCTCGCACTGGGCAAAAATAAGGGTATACCCATTTTATACCCATTTTCCATATGCTGCCAAAAAAGCCATTTTTCAGATGACAGAAGTGAGTCTGATGGGAATGGCTTCATGGTCATGAAGGACTTTGGACACAGTCTCCTAACACCCAGACTACAGGTCATTCTGGGCCTACAGTACTGAGACAGCCTAGCAGTGGTCAAAGGGCATGTGGCTATAAGGACTCAGGCCCAGCTGGGCTCCCTCCTCCTGGCCACACAGGTCTCCATAAAGGACTGGGCCGTGGTTGAGGAGGAGAGAGGGACCCAAGCATCCTGAGAGACACAAACAGCAGTGGCCAGTCAGGAAACTGGATGCCCCTGTGCCGTGGACTCTGGAGTTGGACAGGCCTGGGCTCCACACCTGGCTTGGTCACTGCCTGCTGTGTAATCATGGGCGAGTCTGCTCACCTCTCTGACCTCCTGTTTGTCACCTGTGAGATCGGTATGACTCTCATCTCTGTCTCAAAGCTGCAGGACCTGAAGTAGATGGTGGGGTGTGTTGTCATCAGTTCTCATTATGTCACACAAGGATCTCCAGGCGAGTGTGCCCCTCCACCTGCTCCACTAGAGCTGGCATTTTTCTGGGGGTGGCATCCCATAACAAGGGCTCCTTAATTAGGTCTTGGATTTAGCCTTCTCTAGGGCTGTTCTCAGATGGGGATGATGAGTGAAGAGGCTGAGCTAGGGGCCAGGGGTTGCGGGGGAGGGATGGGAATGGGTTGGACCTAGGGCAGAGGAACCCATGGTGCTTCGGTGGAAAATCCTGGAGGCTTCCTAATATCAGAGGGAACAGAGAGAGCCGACTGTAGTTTCAAGGATTTCTCTGTCTCCCACCCCCTACACTCACACAGCAAGTCTACAAGTTAGACTTGAGCAGGGACTTCCAGGTGGCAAATGGAGCCTTTGTAGGGTATTGAGAGGCTTGGGATGTGCCTTTGTGAGGGCTGACAGGGCTGTGGGAAATGTAAGAAGAGCCGACATGAGCAGGCAGGGCTGAGGGCCAGGGAGGTAGGAGGAAAGGCTGTCCAGAAGTGTAGGTAGGCCTTCTTCCTTTGGGCAGAAGAGGAGATGCAAGCTTGACCAGTGGGGTGCTACCCTCGTTGTAACCTTCAAGCTTCTACCACATGTCCATCTCCCCATGGTCCTGCAGGCTAGAGGGGGAATGCTCTGTATTTGGGGCTGGGGAAACTGAGGCATGAAGGATTGCCTCAGAGCTCAAAAGCAAACGGTGAGAGACCCGGGGCCATGACCTGGCTTACACAACACGCCTGGCCTGACTTGTCCGTGACGTTCACGCTTATGCTGGCAGATGATGACAGTAAAAACAACAACACAGCTATCCTTAGTTGAGCACCTACTGCATGTGGACCCTACACTGACCCCTTCACGTAGGTTCTCTCCAGGACCTGACGAGGTGGGGGCTGTCAGCAGCTGGATTTCAGCCGCTAGGGGTTGGGCTCAGCGAGAGTCAGCAACCTGTCTGAGGTCACCTAGGCTGGAGACAGCAGAGTTAGGAGAGGAATCCCTACTCCAAAGCCTACTTAGACCCTGGCATGGCCTGAGCCTGTGTCTCTGAGATGAGGGGCTCTCCTCGCCCCATTACACACAAGATGCGTAGTGTTCCTAGTTGAGCCAGCCCCCTCCCCCATGCCCAGCGCCTTAACTCTCCTAGGACCCTCTGCTATCTCAAGGCACTTTCCAGGTTTGAACCTAAGAGCCTTGGAACTGCTAACATAACCCCTTAACTCCAGGGGAGAGGGTGGGTGGGTGGGCAGGGGACCCCCTGGGGAGCAGATGGATGCCCCTTGGGGTTTCTGGGTTCCTCTGTAGACAGGTTCTGGGAAACTCCATGGTTAGGTCCGGGGAAGCTGCCTCGGGGCCTGGTCAGGGTTGCTTACCTTCTCCACCCCCTCCCCAGGGGCTTCATTTCCCTCTCCTGGGCACCCTTCAGGGAGGAGTTGAGCAAGTGCCCTTGAGCTGGCACCTCCTCTTTGGTATACAGGGACATAGCCACAATGACCCCCCATCCCGTGGTCCGTGTGTCACTTAGTACCAGGCGCTGCATGGCCCTGGGTCAGGGCTCACTAAAGTTCACTTCGCTGGGTTGACTTTACTACAGGCTGGTCCCAGCCTCAGGTCATTTCCCCTTTCTGGTCTCAGTTTCTTCATCTGTGAAATGACTGTGCAAGTCTGCCCTGCACATTCTCTGAAGCAGGGGTAAGTCCATTCCCTGCAGACAGACACACTTAGGAGCTTTGTGACTGGTGTTCCAGTCCCCCAGGCCCAGAGCTCCCGTAGCCCTCACACCTGCACGGGGTTCCAGGGGAAGAAGGGTGGGCTATAGAGTTGGGCCAGCCTGCATTTCAGCCTCGCCTCCAATGTCCACACTTGCTTGACCTTGACCCACACCAGTGCCCCACTCAGCTCTGAGCCTCAGTGTCCTCATCTGTGAAACGGGAGAATCATGTTGCCTACCTCTGTGGGTTGCTGTGAGCATCAGTCAAGATGATGTGGACAGAGCACCTGGCACAGAACCGACGGAGGGTGGTGACAGCGGGGCCCCTCCCCGCCAGACTATCCTCCTGGTCACTGTACCCCAGCCTTGGACTTGAGGATTCTGGGAAGGAGACAGTGCCAATCTGCTGGCTCAGCCAGCTTGGCCACTGACCTTCAGAGCACCCAGGCTGTCAAGGCCGCCGACTGCCTGCCGGGCGGGCAGGGGGGAGTGCCAGCCAGCTCCTCGCCTGACGCTGCCTGCTCCTGCTCCCACTCTCCTCTCCCTCTCCGCGCCTGTGTGTGAGCTAATTAATCTCAGCCCCTTTGGGAAATTAGAACGCCGCAGCCGCGGCCTTCTCAGCCTCGCGGTGCCTGTGCTGCTACTGGGCCATGCCAAGACCCGCTGTGGTTTAGGGGCACTGGGGTGGGGGATGGGGCATCCGGATGAGCTGGGCTGACCATGGGTCTCCCTGAGCCCCCACCTTCTTGCTGGAATGCTCTGATCTCTCAGCCCCCTCCCTTCCCAGATAGCATCCATAAGGATGCCAGGCCAGTGCCCGACTGTGGTGAAACCTAACCCCCAGTGGCCTCTCTGACCTGGCCCCAGGGCTGGTATGGCCACCCCTTTACACCACATTCCATCTCATTGCAGGGTCCTCTTGCCTGCCCAGCTTGGACTGATGGAGACAGATGTAATTATGGAATTTTGCTTGGGAAATTAATTTGAAAAAGTTAATTAATTGGCGGTTCCGGAGGGTGGCGGGCTCCACGCCCGGCCAGTCTTGCTGACGTCAGTGCTGACCCACTGGAGATGTACAGCTTCCGGGCGGGCTGGGGAGAGGGACCCCAGTGACCTGGCTGGGCAGCCCTGAGACAGGTAGATGGACAGCGAGGAGCAAAGGGCAGACCAGTGTCCTGGCCCAGAGTCGGCACCTGGGAAGGGTTTGTTGACCAGACCTGCTGAGGATAAGAACCCGGCCACTTGTTTGTGTGTTCAACAAGCCATTTTCAAGCTGCTACGGTACACTGACCCCAGTGTCCAAAGTGCCCCCGGCCAAAAATAGACCGGTTCTTCCAAACCCCTTTTCTCAAGGAAAACCTCTAAACCGATTCTCAAAAACTTTTTCAAAGCGCTCAAAGGACATTATCGGGCCAGTGTGCAGATGAAGCCCCTGAGGCTCGGAGAGGGTGGGCCTTGCCCAGCTCCTCAGCAGGGTCCTCCAGCAGGGTGGAGCGGGGGCAGGTAGAACTTGGTCTCATTTCCAGAGGATGTGTGCCCCAGCTTCAGTATCCCATGGGCGGCCTCCTCCCAAGTCTGGGTGATAGGGGCCTTGAAGTTGACTCTTCCCAGGGAGGAAGCCACAGAATATGGCCACCCCCCTCACCCCCATCCCTCTGTGTGCCTGTGGGAGCTTCCCCTACTACCCCATCCAAGCCTCAGAAGACCCCCATGCCCCAGGGGTCTCGGGGTACACAGAGACCCCCACTACCTCCTGGACCTCCTGTGGGTCTTCTGACCACAAGCCTCGGCCAGATCAAGTCCTAGTTTCTGGAGGAGCGTGGGCTTTGGTGTGGTCTTTGTCTAGACAGGAGAAGGGTCAGGGTTGGGGCAAGAATGGCCAGGCCTGGGACAGGTCAAGGATACTGAGCCACAAAGAGGCCAGCAAGATGAGGAATGTGGGCCCTCCTGAGCTATGTGGTGTTGGGCAGGTCCCTTAGCTTCTCTAAGCCTCTTTTTGCTCATCCGGGAAATGGGGATGATCATAGATGCCATTCAGAGAGCTGCGGAGAGGTGCAGGGATGCATAACCACTTGAAGTGGTGCTGGCCCTGGCATGGGCTGTTTCACTGCCCACTGGAGGCAGGCTGGGTGGGAGAGCAGCGAGCTGACTGGGACTGTGCTGTGGCTGGGGCCTGAGGACCAGGTTTTGAGAGGGGAGCCTGGTGCATGTGTCAGAGGAACTGAAGGATACAAGAGATGGTATTTATGAGACCCTGAGCCCTGCTCCAAGGGAGTCAGCCCACCCAGCATTTACCCTCTGACTTGTTTCATGTGTTCCCTCACCTCCAGGATTTCCAGGGGCCAGGTGGGCCCTGCTCAGTTTAGTATGCCTCACTTCCCATAGCTGTTCAGGATCAAAGGGAGCATCATGGGCAGGCTGAGCTGGGCACTTTGCATCCCTGTCACTCTGATGTGGTCTGTAGTTCTGGGTTTCTTCAAGGTCCAACCCCAGTCTTGGGTTTAAGTGGACCACACCCACTCCCTGAGCATCCTGTGTGGGCTGGTTATGGGGTCAGAGGGGAGGCATTTCCTCCTCCCACCTCACCTCCTCCAAGAAGCCCTCCGGGTACTGCTCCCCAGCACTTTACCCATTGACTGAGCGCTCGGCGGTCTCTGCACAGACTTTGTTAAACCATGGGGTCCATGGTATCTCCTGTCTATCCTAGTGCCTGGCACTGGGTTAGCACTCAGTGTGGGGGCATAGGGCTCATGTGCTCCTATTTTACAGATGGGTCGGTTAAGGCCCTGCGAGGTCGCACAGCCTGTTGAGGGGCAGAGCCAGCCTGGCTCAGGTGGGTGTGGGGCCACTTGGTACCGACTGGGGTCTTTTTTCAGGCCTCAGGACCATTCCCAGGCTTCCTTAGGCCCTGCAGCTCCTGACCCTCCTGGCAGGCACTATTCCTGGAGGGTGAATAGTCAGTCCGGTGCTCTTGAGAGCTTGGGGGGTTGGTGGCTAAGGGGTTGTGACATCAGACTGAGGGTCAGAGGGCAGGCGTTTGAGCCTCAGTTTCTTCATCTGTAAAACAGATACTAGTGTTTGGGGGAGCAGGGGTAGCTGAAAGAGATCACGTATATGTTGTTCTCGCCATCCTTATTATTACTACTGACACTGTTATTTTGTTATCATCACATTATTATTCATGCTCCCAGGGCCCCAGCAGCTGCGGTGGCTCCAGGCCTGGATGCAGAGCTCTGGTGTGCTGAAAAGAAGTTGCAGTTCCTAATTAGTCGGCGTTCCAAGGAGAGGGCCTGGGTTTTAATTTTTGCTGCAGGGTCCCACCTGCCCGAGGCTTCCCAGCCCCTCTCATCCCTTCCTGGGCTGGGGCTGCGGCACCCTCCCCAACCTCAGGTAGGGAGCCTGGCCCCAGGCAAAAGCCTCCCCAAATTTCCCCTGCCACTCCCTCCGCCTCCCAGACCTCTGGGGCCATGAATCATTTATGAGGCAAAAATGAAACCAATTAAGGACAAACTTTGAAAGCCTCTAATTGCTGCGCCTGGTGGCACCGAGGAATGAGGGGAGGCCGGCCTTCTCGGTGCGGAATCTCCTTGGCCCAGGCCTTCCCAGGCTGCCCGTCCCGCCGCGGCTCAGGGCGCCTCCCGGCTCCCTGCCGCCTCCCAGCCGGACGCGGACGTGCCTGCGCGGCTCTGGCGGCCGCCTCTGCCGCCCCGGCGCCCGCCCTGGTCCCAGGCCGACTAATTGGGCCCGGCTCCCTCCCGCGCCGCCCACTGCCCGCTCCAGGCCCGCTGCCCGCTCCAGGCCCGAGGTGATGGCGGCTGTTCCTGCCGTTCTGGGGCCTGTGCCCCAGAGCTGGCCGCGTTTCTTGGGGCGGGAGCCAGGTCTGCTCGCCTGGCTTAAAACCAGACGAGCCCAGGAGGCCCTGTCCCTGAACCCCATCGTGGCGTGCAGGTCTGAGTAGGCTCTGGGCCATGCCGGGGTACCTGGGTTGGAGGCTCTCTTCAGTCTCCAGGAGAGATATACTTATCCCAGGCGGAGCAGAGAAGGCTGGGGGATGACTGATGATAGGGGGAGTCACGAGGGGGTGTTGAGCCCTGAGGTGTTGCACTGAGCACGGATCTAGTTCCTCTTGGCTTTGCCACAAACACAGTGACCTTATGTAGATTCCTTAGCCTCAGTTTCCCCGTTTGTAAACCATCAGCACCAGCCCATTTGCTCCTGAATTTGGGATTTAAGGAGCTGGGCTTTGTATCCCCCTGCCAGTCTCCTCTCTTGGGGGGCTGCTGAGGGAGTAGAGGTAACGTCTGGACCCAGGAGGGCCTGCCTTACTTCCCTGAGTCCTGGGTGCCACTGGCCAGCCTGCTCGCTGTGCTGAGGGCCAGGCAGGCCCTGGGCACTCAGGCACGTTGTTTGCTGAAACCAAATTTCCGTGCTTGTGTTTTTCCATAATTATATTAGCAGGTGGGATTTTTCCTCGGGGAAGCAGTGGGAGGGGGAGCGCCGTGGCAGTGTCCCCGCCCGCTCTGAGCGTGAGCTCACACTCAGCTCTGCCCGCCTGCTGTAATGATTTTTTAATTATGCAGCCAGTGCTCGGAATTGCTAATCCACCTCCAGCCCAGCATCCCCTCCTGCAACTCACCCCAGCCCCTGGCTGATGTCCCTAGAGTGGCGGTGCCCAGCCCCATGCCCATCACTGAGTGCCTGGGACAACCGCTGTAGCGGGAGAGAGGGTAGGTCAGGAAGGGCCGGAGGAGCTCCTCTCCCCCATCTGCAAGTGACAGGACTTGTGGCTCTCTTTGTCTCCCATCCTACCCCTAGACCCAGCACAGCTCGCACCCGCCAGGACAGCTGTGACTCTAAATGAGTTTGGGGAGTCATCAGTGCCAACATCGAGTGATGTGGCCACACCCATTTCAGGGACATGAGCCTGTCTTCCCAGCCTTGTGTGACCCTGAGGACACATGCACACAAGTACAATTTTTTGTCACACCAACACTCACGCTTTACTTCCCTTCTCCACACACACTCAGCCCCACAGCCAAGCTACACACACACGATGGCAGGCTCTGCGTGCTTCTCACACATGTAGCCTTACCTGAGGGCAGGGGCACCCTCAGGAGACCCCACTGCTGCCTTTTGTGCCCTGCAGTGGCCCTGCTCCCACTCCCTTGCCTCCAGATACCCCTACCCCATCCCCATCTCCCCTACTGGGAGGTGCTCTGAGTCCTTCTGGCTCCCACCTCATGGGGTGGCTGCTTGTGGCTGGGGCCAGCTTGAGCCTCCATCGACCCTGGCCTGGGGGAGGTGCTGGGGGCGTTCTGCAGCACTGTGGCGCGGCTCCTCTCCAGGCGCCCAGCTGTGGCATCTGTCAAGGTCAGATAGCGACTCCGGAACTAGCCGGCTTGGCCCCATGGCCCCTCTCGCCTCATTATTTTTGTGTTCCGGGGCTGTGGCGACACCTCCCTCCCTCCTCTTCAACCTCCCGCCTCTTGCCTGCCTCCCCTACGCCTCTGCAGGGAGGGCCTGCGGTCTGGGGGCTTTTGTTTTCCAGTTTTTTCCACGCTCAGGCCAGGCAGGCGGTAGACACTGGCCAGAGCTGTTGGACCTTGAACAGCAGACAAGGCAGGTGTCCCCCTTACAGCTGGGACAGATTCTCGGCTCGTGGAACCCTGGGTTGGTTTCATAGAGGCACAAACTGAACCTGGATGGAACCCAGCCCCCACCATAGCCCAGGTGCACCTGTGGGCAGCTTCCTGTTTCCATAGGGGCCCTAGCAGCTGGCACCAGTTCCTGTCTACACCATCCCCGTTCCATTAGGGCCCCAGACTCTCATACAGCCCAGAGCTCCTGACACAACTCACAGTGCATGTGAACACACACACACTGACATTCATGCGGCGAAGATGTGTTGACACATACAGACCAGAAGAACCCACAAACATTCTGTCACCACATAAACCACCCTATTCGCACACGCGTGCACTTGGACATCCATGTACATATTCACAGACATGGGTCGCACACACATGCCTCCGCTTCACCCTCAGAGGTCACAGAGTCAAAGATCTCCCCCAGCACTGGTACACGAGCCCTGTATATGCTTTAATGCTGTGGTCTGTAGGGGGCGACATCTGAGACTACACACTCAACTGGGCACACTCACAGTCCACTGGACACACACACACCTCCCGGGTAGACACGCGAAAACACACTGTATGCAGTGCTTTTGTCACCACACACAATCCAGCCCCCTGAACTCACTCCCAGGTGCCCAGCATTCTTGGGCAGTTATGCCACCCGAAGAGCTTTTGTCCCCCAAAATACTGGGAAGTGAGCTTGAGGCCTCAGCTTGCTGAGCCTTGTGTGTCCGGGGAGCCTCGGAGAGTGGGAAATGGTTTGACATGGACTGCCTGGCCCACTGCCCAGCTTCACTGTGTGCACCACTCTAGGCCCAAGAGTGCCAGGATGGCGTGGGATGGGGGGGGGTTCCAGGTGTGTCATGACAGGCTTGGTGGCTGCTGGCAGAGGCAGACTCTGGGGGGTGACCTCAACTCTGTCTCTGGGTCCCTCTTCCCACCTTCAGCCCCTGATTTGGGTGTGTAAATGTTGGAGGAATGGGGTGTGGGCAGACTCCAGGCCCCCAGGGTCTCTAGAGTGGCCCTGGCCATCCCCGCTCTTCCTCCTCCAGCTGTGGACTGCTGTGGCTGCCCCCAGGAGGGGAGCTAGATGGAGGCTTAGCAGTGGTTGGGCCCCCACCCCCCAGGAAACTCAAAACCCTGGGCCAGCCGCGGGTGGCGGGTTAGGGCAGGCACAAAGAGGGCCTCTGTGCGGCCGGCTGGGCTGCCCACAGGATTCTGGGGGAGGAGGCAGGAGCCGGTTTCCGTCCCGTTCTGCTTCCTGCGGAGGCCGCCGGAATGCCCGGAGCTCTGGCCCAGCCTGGCCCGTCTGGCCCACCCGCAGCCCCTTCCCCATCTTTTCCTGGGCCATGGGGTACAGCTGCAGACTTCTCTGCAACAGGGCCCTGAGAGCCACCCTCCAGGACCCAAGGGAAACCTAGGGGATTTCCCCAAGCCGAGAGCTGAACTGGACCTCACCCTTTAGCTGAAGTCTTCCCTCCATATGCTATGGAGCCCTGAGCCAGGGTTGGAGCACCAGGCCCTGGAGTCGTACAGACCTGGATTTAAATCCTGGCTCTGCCACTTACTGACCTTGTGACCTTAGGCAGGTGACTTTATGTCCCTGAACCTCAGCTGCCTCGTCTGTAAAATGAGGATAATAATGGTAGTAGAATCCGGTGAGAAAATGCCTGTGAAATGCTTAGCACAGTGCCTGGCAAACAGTGAGTGTGCGCTATTAGGACCTGCTGTTTATTTTTATCTATCTATCTATCTATCTATCTATCTATCTATCTATCTATCCATTCATTCATTCATTCATTCATTCATTCGCTTATTGATTCATTCATTCATTCAAGGTGGGGTTTTGCTCTTGCTGCCCAGGCTGGAGTGCAGTGGTGCGATCTTGGCTCACTGCAACCTCTGCCTCCCAGGTTCCAGCAATTCTCCTGCCTCAGCCTCCAGAGTAGCTGGGATTACAGGCATGCGCCACCATGCCCAACTAATTTTTGTATTATTAGTAAAGATGGGGTTTCTCTATGTTGGTCAGGCTGGTCTCAAACTCCCGACCTCAGATGATCCACCCGCCTCGGCTTCCCAAAGTGCTGGAATTACAGGCGTGAGCCACCGCGCCTGGCCAGGACCTGCTGTTTATTTTAATGTCCTCTGGGGAACTTAAGAGTGGAAGGGACTGGATGCTCCTTGCCCCGATGGGTCTCACCTCTTCTAGGGTTCAGTCTCAGCCCTGCGTCCTGCTCAAAACCCTTCTCTCAAATCAGTTTCCTACCTGCAGATGGTATCAGTGACTGACTGGGGCCTCTGGGGCCTTCCTCCTGAGGTCTGGAGGGTGGAGGGGATCGCTGTCTGGAATCCTTTTTTTATTCCCTCTGTATCTCTGCCTCCTTCCCCATGGTATGCCCTGGGATCATGACTCCTCCAGTAGTTTGGGGTGAGGAGCAAGAGCCATTTTTCCATTTTACAAATGGGAGACAGGCTTAGTAGGGGAAAGAGCTTGGTCAAAGTCACTAAGTTAGGGAGGGACAGGGTAGAGCCACAAACCTAGACCTCAGGACTCCAGTTCCCTAGCCAGTCCTATGCACGTATGCCTCCCCAAACCCCAGACACACAAACACACCCCACATAGGAGCCCCAGAAGGACAGTGCCCCATCTCTGATTTCTTGGCTCATGCATCCCTGGGCTAGCCTTCCCTGGCTAGCCCATCCCGTGGTGAGGCCCATCAGAAGGGAGATCCTGAGGGGGTACATGGGCCCTAATTTCTGATTGGTGTCAGCTCAGAGATCACCACACTGGGAAATGTTTGCTACAAGATTCAGGGGATCCCAGATAGACAGGGCATCATCACACCTGCTTAATCAAATTGCCTGCTCTAAATGGGGCAATAATAGGACTTCCTTTAGAGATTGGGTATGAGGATAACGTGAGATAAAGCACGGACAGTGTGGCACATAGGAAGAGCCCCATACCTGTTAGCTGTGGTTGGTCCTATGTGACAAATGGGAAAACTGTCTGGGAGGCCAGTTTTTTCCCACGGTCAAAAAATCAGGAAGGGTCTTCCTGAACCTTTGACTCTTCCAAGAAAGGAACCTGGCCTGAGAGAGGTGCCTGTTGAGGAAAGGGCCTGTCTTTATCAGAGGCATCCCAGGCATCTCACTCCCTAGAGCCCCAGGTCAGAACATACATCCTGCCCGGGGCCTCAGTGTTGGACTGATCCCCTCCTCCAGCTGTGTTGGGGAGCCCTGTAAAACAGAACAGAGTCTGGCTGGGTGCGGTGGCTCATGCCTGTAATCCCAGTACTTTGGGAGGCTGAGGTAGGTGGATCACCTGAGGTCAGGAGTTCAAGACCAGCCTGGCCAACATGATGAAACCCCATCTCTACTAAAAATACAAAAATTAGCCAGGTGTGGTGGTGTGCGCCCGTAATCCCAGCCACTCTGGAGGCTGAGGCAGGAGAATTGCTTGAACCCGGGAGGTGGAGGTTGTAGTGAGCCGAGATCGGGCCTTTGCACTCCAGCCTGGGTGACAGAGCAAGACTCCATCAAAAAAAAAAAAAAAAAAAGGAGAGAGAGAAAACAGAGCCCTACGTACTCCAGGTTTGCTCAAACCCTTGTGTCCCAGCACAAACCCTTTAGTCCTCAGGCCAAGGCATGGTTGGTACCTGCCCCGGGAGGAGCGGTGTAAGAGGGTCGGGGGTGTGGAGTCAGGGACATAGAAACGCTGTCCCTTGTTCTGTCTTTGGCAGTCAGTCTTGGGGTGACTCTAGTGGGGTTGAGGCCATGTCTCACCCCAGGCCACCCACTGGGTGCTCACAGTGGCCAGTGTGTGGGGGTGTGTGTCCATCCATAGCTGGATGTGTGCCCTGTGCTCTCCGCCTGGGGCTGCGTTTCTCCGTGCCTCCAAGACCAGTCTCCCTGGGCTTGAGCAGGGCTTCTTTTTCCCTCTGGAAACTCCCCAGGCTGAATCATGGAAATCAGAGACGGAACACCCTCCCTTCCACCCCACTGCCCGGCTTGGTTCAACCACCATAGCCTGTGGTCTGCTTTGCGCACCATCAGCCTGTCTGCCTATTTGGCCTCACTTGGAGGCCAAGGAGACCTGCCCACCAAGGTGGTGGGGAGGGGGCAAGTGGGGGGTGTCAAGTGCTGCATGGAAGCGTGGAAAAGGGTGTACTGAGCCAGGATGTGCAGCTCTGCTGGGCTGGTGTTGGGGATCCTGAAACACAGCCTCTTCCATGAGCCTCCCTGGGCAGGCAGGATGGCTGCAAGGCTGGTCAGCCAGCAAGGAATAGAGGGGGGATGGTACCTTGGTCAAACCCTGCCCTTGGTAGTGGTGATGGTTGCATAACTCTGTAGATTTACTAAAAATCATTAAATTATATGTATACTTTAATGTGGAAGAATTTTATAGTATGTAAACTATACTTCGATAAAACCGTTTTTTAAGAATCCTGCCAGCCAGGCGCAGTGGCTCACGCCTATAATCCCAGCAGTTTGGGAGGCCCAGGTAAGAGGATTGCGTGATCCTCATAGGAAGACCTCATCCCTACTAAAAAATTTAAAAAATAATAATAATAAAAATCCTGCCCTTGGCCTCAAGGCTCTTCTGCACAGTTGGGACCCTGTCAGCCTCACAGACACACCTCACGCCTACTTCCCCGCCTGCCTAGGCTCTCTTTCATGCCTTTGTCCCCTCTCGTTGCTTCTCCTTATCCTTAACTCTCAGCCTAGCAGTCCCTTCCTCCAGGAAGGCCCCAGATAGTTCACTGTGTCCCCTTCCGGCTCTTGTTTCACGCTGGTTCATGTGACTGTGGGCCCAGCTCCTGTGCACGCCTGGAAGACAGTGCTGGAGTCTCAGTCTATGCTCTGCTGTCTCTCCGGTATCATAAGGTACAGGGCTGCTGTCCGGGTACGTGCAGGGAAGATGTGTGCAAATGAATATCTAGAACATCCAGCTGAGGGCCACCTGTGTACATGTCTGTATGCAGATGGCACCATCTCATCCCAGGATGGCCCCTCCTTCCCAGTGCTTTCTGGCCCGAAAGTTCAAGATTGAACCCTGCGGGGGATGAAGTGAGGCTCTTCTAGGGCTGAGGGTTGAATAAGGGCACTGTCACCACCTCCAGTGACCTCACTGCCAGCTGGCATTATGATGTCACTGGCTTAGCATTCCGGGCCCTGGGCATCTCCAAGTCCCCCAGGTAGGGGCACTCTCCTGGGGTCTGTGACAGCTTGCTCCCAACCACGGAGAGGTAACAATCCTGGGGAGTAAGAGCAGCCTTAGGGGTACCTAGGTCACCTGCCATGGGCCACTTTGTCCGTTGCCAAGGTGGCCACAGAGCAGGGTGACTAACACTTGGGCTCTGGGTTCAAGCTCTACCCCTGCTAGGCACCAGCTGTTTGACCTCAGACTGACAGCTTGAACCTCTCTGAGCCTAAATTTCCTCATGTCTGAAATTGGCAAATAGTTTTTGTCTCCCCAGGTTCTAGGGAGGCATTCAGGAACTAAGATTTGTAAAGCATAAAAACACAGGGCATGGGACACAGTCGATACTCAGTAAATGCTAGTTGATAGGATCCATTGGTTAAGGAAACCGGAGTGGCAGCACAGGTGGTGGGGGCTGGCTAGAAGGGGGCAGGCTCCCTGCCTTCTGGGCCTGGCCAGAGCCTTAGGGTAGAGGCACGGAGTGGCCTCTACTGCCAGGAGGGTGGCCCCAGGTATGACTCTCCCTTTCTTTCCAGCTCAGCCAGTGAGCTGGAGCCTACAGGAGGCATTGGGCCCTGCAGCCATGCTCTGGGGTCAAGAACCCATTGCCCCACCTCCTCCTCAGTCCTCACCAGTCCTCCTCCCCACCTCTTTCCAAGCCCTCCTCCCCACCTCCTCCTCAGCCCTCCTCCGCAGCCTCCTCCCCACCTTCCCCCAAGCCCTCCTCCCCACCTCCCCCCCAGTCCTCCCCATCCTCCTCCCCATCGCCTCCCCACCTCCTCTTCTTAGGCCTTGGGCTACACGGTGGGTCTGATCTGGTGTCCTCGCCACTTCTCTACCCTTCCCTCTGCCTCCCTCTCCTATGGGCATGCCCAGCTGCCTTCTGGGACTCCCTCCTCAGGGCTGTTTACTTGTCTTTTAGACCCTTAAGTCCCTGAGCCTAGACAAGGTGTCCTGGGTCCCTGGGTCTCTGAACCCTGTTGTCCCAGACACTGCTTCCCATGACACTGTCTCCGCTAACCTTGACCCTCTGCCCCCTCCTCTCGAGCTCTCCTTTTCTCTGACCCACCCCTCTAGTTCTCTGTCTCAAGATTCTGTCCCCACCACCTGTCTCTGTTCTGCCCCCACATGCCCCTCTGCCCCCCAGCTTTCCACAACTTGTCCCCCCTCAGCCCCCCGTGCTCTGTCCCCGCCCATCAGCCCCTGGTCCCAGCGCCCGGCTGGCCGGCTCCTGCATGGACAAAGGGGTCCTTTGTGGGCTGACCGCGGCTGGCGGGGCGGCGGGGCGCTGGCTCCGCATTGCTGATGAAACGGAGCCCTTTGTTGTCCCTCCTCAGGCGCAGTATTTCTTTTTGGGGGCTGGATGCGTTCCTGGCAGGGCCGATGATGGATGCGCCCGCCGCCGCCCGCCTGCCCGCCAGCTTTCCCTCCCGCTCATTCCCGCTCCGCTTCAACACAGCCCTGACTCCTCCCCTGCTGCCTGGGCACTGCCAGGCCCTTCCTGGCCTGGAAAGGGGTGGCTGTGTGCCCTAGAGTAGAAGGCTGGGACCTGGGAGAACGTCCCCTCTATGTCCTCCCCTTCCATGAGTAGGGCAAATGGGGTTTTTGGTCAGTGGTCCACTGGGACCAGGGCATCAGTTTTTCCTAAGGTCTGAAGGAGAAGATGAGCCAGGTACCAGGGCCGATTTGGAACAAGCTTGAGGACCAGATGTTCATGTCTGTCCACTCTGGATTTGAAAACAGAGTTGTCCCTGTGAGCCAGTCCCCCTGTGTACCCACCTCCCTTCAACTTCTGTGACTGAAAAACCATAGTGTTCTGCCTGCAGCACCTGTTTGGTGACATATCACATCCTCTGGTCCCAAGCTCAGCATGTACCAGGACCTCAGAGGGTGGGAGTGGGTGGGCCCTGAGGAAGGACAGAATAGTGGAAGATCAGAGAAATTCTAAGAGAGGAACAGAACATGAGGTTTGGTCCCCACCAGGAGAGACTCAGGACAGAGACAAAAGCTGAGACACTCAGCCAGAGCGCCAGCCCAGAGCGCAGGCCGGCTGTGTTGGAGGGAGCTGACTTCTAATTGACCTGCCCGCCCCGCACGCAGAGCCAGATCCTGGAGCTGGGAGGAGGGAGGGGGTGAGCAGAGCAGGAGCAGCGTTAATGCAGCTATCGATTTCTGCCACCAGCCAGCAGGCCGCAGAGGCGGGGGATGCACACAGGGTCTGGGGCACAGCCTGCTCTCCTCCCCATCACGCCAGCCCACAAGACACCTGCCTTCTGCCTTCTCCCCTCACCCAGTATCTGGGCTGCCGGCATTGTCATCTGGGGCAGGGCAGATGTGCTTAGTTGAGCTGGATGAGCTGACTTGATGGTTTCTGTCTCTGATCTCACCGACCCTGGTCCCCAACACCTAGCCAGGGTCACTGATTCCTGTAGGGGTCACCAATCTCTGAGGAGAGGGGCTGAAAAGACCATCCTGGTCTTGGCCCTTATTAAGTGGGAAGGAACACAGCTATCCTTGGACACACATGGTCTTCTTGCTTCAGCTCTGACCTCTGATGCCCCCCAGCCCAGCATGGATTTTCTGCCAGGGCCTCCTGGCTCTGTCCTGGTGGAATCTGCCAGCTTGCCCAGCTCTTCCTCCCCACCCATTTCCCTCTGCAACGAAGGAACCCTAGGTGGTCCGGTGCCCACTGGGGAGGGAGAGGGAGTACCTGGCTGTTGATGCCAGCTACTCTTCTCACCCTAGAGACAGAGCTTTTCCTTTCCCCACACCCAGTCCTCTTTGGCCACTCCTTAGTCCTGGGGAAGCCCCCCTCCCCCCCACTTGGGGCCTCAGTTTCCCCCTCTGTGAATGCAGAGGGTTGGACTAGATGCTCTCTTGGGACAGGCTTGAGTCCTGTGACTAGGGGGGTGGTGGGGTTGCCTGGGGACAAAGATCCAGTGTGTGCTGCCCTCAAGCCCAGGGCGCAATGGGACCCGCCAGATGTGCGCCTCCCCCTTGAGCCACCAGCTGCTCTGGGGCTGGGCCCTGTCCTCCCGCCCCTCTCCTGGGGGATGCTAGGCCACAGCAGGCAGACGGAAGGGAGGCTGGAGAGCCAGGACTGATGAGGAAACCGCCGCCCTGCTCCATCTGGCCCAGTTCCTTCAGCTGAGGAGGCAGCTCGGACGCCTTAGCCTTGAGACCTGAGCAGAGCAGGCCCTGTCCCATGAAGGGCTGCCTGGGAAACGTGGAGGTGGCCAGAGGACAGGTTCCTGCTGGGCTCCACTCCCTTGAGGGTCATGCCTACTCCTCAGTGCCAGCCTGCCCCAGCCCGAGGCCCCTCCTGGCAACAGCCCCCCCCCCGGCTCTCTGGGTTCTCACTGAGGCCTCCACCCAGGCCCTACTCTGCAGGCCTTGTGAGGCCTCCGCCCCCCCCAATCTGGGAGCGAGGCCAGAGCACCACAGTGAGGCCTGAGTAGAGACAAGAATGGGGTCTGAGACGATAATGATTGTGGTTCGGGGGTTGAGGAGGAAGCGTGTGCCAGGGTGTGCACAAGCATGTCCTCTCACTGTGGCAGGGGACGGCTTGTCCTCTGGCCCTGTGCTGCTCGTCCTGTAGGAGGGGAGAAGATCCCTGAAATAAGCGACCTGTACTCATTAGCAAACTCTGGGTTACACAAAGGCAACCAGGTTCCTTTGCCTGCAGGACATGTCAGAGCCTTGAAATAACTGATTGTATTAGGAATTCCCAGATGAGGATTCAGGGGCCGCCTTCCAGACTGTATGATCTGTACCATCAAGCACTCTTCCCCTCGGACAGAGAAGGAAGATTAGGATGTGGGGGTAGTTTTTTTTTTTTTGGACAGGGCTTCACTCTGTCACCCAAGCTGGAATGCAGTGGCGTGATTATAACTCATTGCATCCTCAACCTCCTGGGCTCAAGCAGTCATCCCATCTCAGTCTCCTGAGTAGCTGGTACTACAGGCACGTACCACCACACCTGGTTAACTTTTGTATTTTTTGCAGAGATAAGAGTTTCACCATGTTGTCCAGGGTGGCCTCAAAACTCCTGAGCTCAAGCGATCTGCCTGCCTCTGCCTCCCAAAGTGCTGAGATTACAGGCGTGAGCCACTGCACCCAGCTAATAAGCATCTCCAACACTCTCCCACCCCAGCACAAGAAGGACTGCCTGCTTCCGGCAGGGTTTCCTAGACCCTAGCAGGGCAGATTTGGGCTGCGGAGGCCTGGACTAAGGCCTCCACCGTGCCACTTGGTGTCTGTGTGTTCATAGACTGGTAGTTCTCCTAAATCTTGTTTCCGTCATTTATAAAGTAGAGAATTACCAGCCACTGCTTCTAGAGTTCTTGTGGATCTTAGCTGAGATAGTACAAATAAGAAATTTCTCACCAGGGTGGATCTGATGCTTAATGGATGCCTGGTCAAGCTCATGGTGGTCAGGATGACAGGACAGTTGATGGTGGCGGTGGTGGTGATGTCGAAGAGGGAGGTGTTCACTGCTGCCCTGACCCTATATCCTCTTGTTGTGACAGAGTGAAGACATTTCCACCTGGACACCTGACCATGTGCCTGCCCTGAGCAGCGAGGCCCACCAGGCATCTCTGTTGTGGGCAGCAGGGCCAGGTCCTGGTCTGTGGACCCTTGGCAGTTGGCAGGCTCCCTCTTCAGCAGGGTCTGGGCCTCGGCCCCACCATGTCGAGCCTCGGCGGTGGCTCCCAGGACACCGGCGGCAGTAGCAGCAGCAACACCAATGCCAGTGGTGGCAGTGGCAGCAGTGGCCCAAAGGCAGGAGCAGCAGACAAGAGTGCAGCAGTGGCTGTCGCTGCACCAGCCTCAGTGGCAGATGACGCACCACCCCCCGAGCGTCGGAACAAGAGTGGTATCATCAGTGAGCCCCTCAACAAGAGCCTGCGCCGCTCCCGCCCGCTCTCCCACTACTCTTCTTTTGGCAGCAGTGGTGGCAGTGGCAGTGGCAGCATGATGGGCGGGGAGTCTGCTGACAAGGCCACTGCAGCTGCAGCCGCTGCCTCCCTGTTGGCCAATGGGCATGACCTGGCAGCGGCCATGGCAGTGGACAAAAGCAACCCTACCTCAAAGCACAAAAGTGGTGCTGTGGCCAGCCTGCTGAGCAAGGCAGAGCGGGCCACGGAGCTGGCAGCCGAGGGACAGCTGACGCTGCAGCAGTTTGCGCAGTCCACGGAGATGCTGAAGCGCGTGGTGCAGGAGCACCTCCCGCTGATGAGCGAGGCGGGTGCTGGCCTGCCTGACATGGAGGCTGTGGCAGGTGCCGAAGCCCTCAATGGCCAGTCCGACTTCCCCTACCTGGGCGCTTTCCCCATCAACCCAGGCCTCTTCATTATGACCCCGGCAGGTGTGTTCCTGGCCGAGAGCGCGCTGCACATGGCGGGCCTGGCCGAGTACCCCATGCAGGGAGAGCTGGCTTCTGCCATCAGCTCCGGCAAGAAGAAGCGGAAACGCTGCGGCATGTGCGCACCCTGCCGGCGGCGCATCAACTGCGAGCAGTGCAGCAGTTGTAGGAACCGAAAGACTGGCCATCAGATTTGCAAATTCAGAAAATGTGAGGAACTCAAAAAGAAGCCTTCCGCTGCTCTGGAGGTAACGGCGCCTTAGAGGGAGGTGTGTGGGCTCTTGTATCAGTCTGGCAGTCCAAACCCACCCCCATCCCCTGACCCCACCTTTCCTCCCTGGGCAAGTGTCTGGGGGATGCCCCCCCAGTCCTTGGGGTCTGGGGGTCTGGCTTCGAGACACCAGTTTACTGCCCCAAAAGTCAGAACCACATTCTGAGAATTCCATCAGGCCATAATTTGCAAGGCAAGCTGGAAATTCCAGGTAAGGACCTAGCATTCTCAGCCAGGCCCTGGAATTCTGATTCCTCTCCTGGGGTTCTGGGTCAGGTATTGATATTTCCATACAGGTCCTAAGTTTCTGATGCTCAGACATGGCCTAAAGCATCCAGTCCATGACTTAGAACTCTGCATCTAAGTGCCCTTAAGCCCTTCATTTGCCCCTCCAGGGCCATCTTTCCCCCAGGGCCACCCAAGGATAGAGCTGCTCCAGTGATGGGTGCCCTGTTCTGAGGCCTGGAAGAACCCTTGGTCTGGGCACCTACTTGACAGATTTTTGGGGCCGGGGTAAGGGAAGGTGACCATGAGCCCAGAATGGTCAAGAACCTAGCCACTGTGGGATTGGCTTGGAGAAGGCAAGGGGTTCCCATGCTGCTGTCTCTGCATCCCTGTGGCAGGGCCCGTCCCTGTGCCTCTGGATGCGGCAACCTAGCTGGAGTGCCAGGCCTGGGTACAAAAGCATCTTTTCAGCCTGCAGTCCCTGCCCCTGTCCCCGCCCCTCTACGAGTGGGCTTGACGCAAATGTCCAGAATGGTTGGAAAACAACAGTGGTGTATCCCAGCCATGGCTTCCTGGTTACCCTCCCCAACCCCAACCCCAGCCCCAGCCCCAGCCCTTCCTTTTCTGCTCTCCTGTGTACACACAAAGGCACCCACTTTAGTCCAGTGTAGACACACATGCACACACACGTAGACACGGCTGCTTGAGAAATAGCCCAAATACCCACCTCCCACAGCTCCATACCACACAGCTCAGCATAGCACGAGGCACATACCCATATGCACACCCGCCGCATGTGCTCACACGCTCATTTACGGAAACATGCCACAGCCACCTGGCGCTGTTGCCTTTGGGCCAGGGGAAGGGTCTTTCTCTCTGGAAGGATGGTTCCTGGGCACAGTGGCTCAGGAGGCTTCAGAGTCCTCCGGGCCTTCCAGCAGCCCAGCAGGTCGAGCTTCTCCTTTTGCCTGGCTGGGGTGGCAGGAGCTCTGAGGGGTGGCTGCTCTTCCTCCATGCCTGTCCCTCCGCCATGAGGCCATCCACAGGGGAACGTCTTTGCTCCAGGCCTACCCGGACCCTGACTGAACTCTCTCCTTGTTTTTGTCTCCTGCCCCCGCCAGAAGGTGATGCTTCCGACAGGAGCCGCCTTCCGGTGGTTTCAGTGACGGCGGCGGAACCCAAAGCTGCCCTCTCCGTGCAATGTCACTGCTCGTGTGGTCTCCAGCAAGGGATTCGGGCGAAGACAAACGGATGCACCCGTCTTTAGAACCAAAAATATTCTCTCACAGATTTCATTCCTGTTTTTATATATATATTTTTTGTTGTCGTTTTAACATCTCCACGTCCCTAGTATAAAAAGAAAAAGAAAAGAAAAAAAATTTTAACTGCTTTTTCGGAAGAACAACAACAAAAAAGAGGTAAAGACGAATCTATAAAGTACCGAGACTTCCTGGGCAAAGAATGGACAATCAGTTTCCTTCCTGTGTCGATGTCGATGTTGTCTGTGCAGGAGATGCAGTTTTTGTGTAGAGAATGTAAATTTTCTGTAACCTTTTGAAATCTAGTTACTAATAAGCACTACTGTAATTTAGCACAGTTTAACTCCACCCTCATTTAAACTTCCTTTGATTCTTTCCGACCATGAAATAGTGCATAGTTTGCCTGGAGAATCCACTCACGTTCATAAAGAGAATGTTGATGGCGCCGTGTAGAAGCCCCTCTGTATCCATCCACGCGTGCAGCGCTGCCAGCAGGGAGCTCGCAGAAGGGGAGGGAGCACCAGGCCGGCTGAGCTGCACCCACAGTCCCCAGACTGGGATCCCCTACCCCAACAGTGATGATTTTGGAAAAAAAAAAATGAAAGTTCTGTTCGCTTATCCTTTGCGATCTGGGGAGCCCCGTCTCGATATTTCCAATCCTGGCTACTTTTCTTAGAGAAAATAAGTCCTTTTTTTCTGGCCTCTCTAATGGCAACAGAAGAAAGGGCTTCTTTGCGTGGTCCCCTGCCGGTGGGGGTGGGTGGCCAGGGGGCCCCCTGAGGCCTGGGCCCCCCTGCCCACGGCCAGCTTCCTGCTGATGAACATGCTGTTTGTATTGTTTTAGGAAACCAGGCTGTTTTGTGAATAAAACGAATGCATGTTTGTGTCACGAAGCACCGCTGGCTTCTTGCTCTCCGGTTTTGGGGGGCTGACTTGGGGGCCGTTCTTGAGCAGGGGTTGTCTGGGACCACCTGGAGGAGGAAGAAGGATGGCCCAGGGACATTTAGAATGGGAATTTCTTGGGGAAGAGAGGCCTCTGGATCCAGAATGGGCAAGAGCAGGAGCAACCAGCCCAGCAGACAGGAGGGAAAGGCTCTTAATCTGGAAGTCGCTGGTACCGGAGTACCTCATCTGCCTGGTTGCACCCCATGCCCCAGAACCTGGACCTCCAGGGACCTTCACTCACCTGGGGCCACCTCTGTTCACCTAAGTTCCTCAGGGCTCGATGAGTAAAGCAACCAGCAGCATAAGGCGGGTGGGGGTAAGGCTGAGCCGCCTGTTCAGCGTCTTCTTTCTTTCTTCTTGCCTGGCAGGGATCTGGTGTTCCCAAAGCCACCAATGTCATTCTCCAGGGAATAGTTTCAGCTCAGCTTCGCGGGGACCTGGCTGTGCACACACGCCCATTTCTCTTTAGGCCTGAGGGCTGCTAGACTGAGTTACGGGGGTGTCCTTGGCTTTGACTGTCCCCACTCTCAGAGAGTTTGTTGGTACAAGGTTGTCGGGGACCTCAGAGGTCAAATGTCTGGGGAAGTCACCACACAGCCACATGGTCTGGGCCAGGGCAGCCTGAACAGGAAGGGGTGGCAGTGGCATGCCCCTCCCTGTACATCACAGAGGCCAACCTGAAGGAGGAGGCTTAGCCATCGTCTGGGGGAGCGTTCTTCTCATCCAGCTGCTTTGAGCCTGGCTGAGATGGAGGCTAGACTTGAGGAAGGACTTCCTGACAGTGTTGGGCCCTGGCTTCAGGTGGGTGAGAGCTGGAGTGATTTCTGAGGCTGAGTGAGCAGTGAGGTGGGGGAGATGGGCTATCTCTGCCATTGTCCTGAGAGGAGAAAGCAGCCATGTTGGGTGGGGGTGGTGCTGACCCCCAACCCCTTCCCAGGTGTCACAAGCTCCCTTCGAGCACCAGGGCCTCAGCAGCCTGGCCTGGCACAGCGGGGGCAGGCAGGGGCGGTGGGAGGCAGCTTTCAACTTCAGCTCTGCCTGGGAAAAATTCCCTTTCATGTGGCCGCCTGTGATCTCTCCAGGCGGCTCTGCCGAAGGGGGGTGTCCAGCAGGGAGTAGGGGGAGGCCTTGCAGCTGGGGGGCACCCTCACCCCCAGCACAAGGCAAACGGCGGCACCTCCAGAACCTCGAGGAGGGTGGGGAGGGTCCTCCTGTGGGGAGTGGGGGGAGCCTGGCCAGCAGGAGGCCCCTTCCTGCCCCCGCCCGCTGCTGGCAGCACACAGGCTGCAGATGGCCTCAGCCGGCCCTCGTTGGCACACCTACAGGTGTGGGGTGGATGGCTCTGGTGCCAGCCCCGAGGGGGTGCTGTGACTCAGCCGGCCTGTACCTTTCAGTGTGCCAACCCACAGCCCAACGCGTCTCCTGAGCCCACTCCCCAGCACACAGCCGAAGCTCAGAGCTCCTCACCTGTTCCAGTTTCACGCTGCTTTGTGGAATGGTAAGCCAGCCCCTCTGTGTTTGGAGGCCAGGGATGGGGACAGCTGTGAGGCTGGCTGAAATTATGCTGAGGACTCAGTTACCTCATCTGGGAAACGGGACAATAATTGTTTCCCCCATAAAGTTGCCTGAGGATGAAATGCGATCACACTTGGGAAGGGCCTGGCTTGTAGTAAGCTCTGTCAATGGCAGCTGGTGTTGCTATTTTTAAACTATTATTCACCTAAATCTCACCAAGATGTCCCTCACCTTCTGCTCGGCTGCGTGTCCTCCCTGAAGCCCTGGCCACCCCCACCTCCATAGAGTGGCCAAGCCTCTGGCCCTTCCCCTATCTGGGTGCAGGCCGACCCCAGCCTGCACCAGCTTTCTGTCTCTCTCTGGCTCACTCTCTGCATGTCCTGAAGGTCTCTTTCAGTCCCTGACATTCCTGTGTCTTTGGGTCTCCATCCTCGTTGGTCGTCTTCTCTTTCTTTGGAGCCAGAGTCTCCCTCTGCCGCCCAGGCTGGAGTGCGGTGGCTGGATCTCAGCTCACTGCAAGCTCCGCCTCCCGGGTTTACGCCATTCTCCTGCCTCAGCCTCCCGAGTAGCTGGGACTACAGGCGCCCGCCACCTCGCCCGGCTAGTTTTTTGTATTTTTTTAGTAGAGACGGGGTTTCACCGTGTTAGCCAGGATTGTCTCGATCTCCTGACCTCGTGATCCGCCCATCTCGGCCTCCCAAAGTGCTGGGATTACAGGCTTGAGCCACCGCGCCCGGCCCGGGTCTCCATCTTTCCTGATCTCTAAGCCTCTCTGTGTCTCTGCCCCTCCTGTCTCTCCATCTCTGTATCTTGTACTCTGTTGTAGGCTCACCCCTGCTGTTCCCTGGCTGACGGAGACATCCTTAGAGGCAGGGTCTCTGGCAGGGTTGTGTACCCAACTCCCCTCACCTCAGGTGCCCTCACCTCTCCTCTGCTGCAGTTGGGAAACTGACTTCCTCGTGACCCAGGAGCCTTTCCTCCGGGTACCCTGTACCCCGACCTGGGTGATCTGGCATTCAGAGCCAGCTCTGGACACAGAACGGTGGGGGTTGGAGAGGCTGGGTGCACACACTGGGCTGGAGACAAGTCCAGCCTCCAGGTAGCCCTGCATGGAGAGTGTGTGTGTGTGTGTGTGTGTGTGTGTGTGTGTGTGTGTGTGTGATGCTTTAAGGGCCTGACAATTATGTGAGGCTTTGTGCAGTAATGTAGCTATGTGTGACATTGGGTGTGATATGCAGATGGGTTTGTGACAATGTATTGGAGACTCAGATGTGAGACCTGTGGCTATGAGTTGGTGTATGTCAGTGGCCACACTTTGGAATGTTCTGTGACATTGCATGTGTGATCTTGTGACATTGTACAGTTCTGTAACAGACCCGGTGTGATACCGGCTTGTACAACTGAATGTGTGACTTTGGGTGATTCTATATGAGTGTGTGACATTGGGTGATTCTATGTGAGTGTATAACTTTGGGTTTACAACACACATGGCATTGTGTGACCCTGTGGCAAAACTGGGTGATTCAATACGTGTATGACTTTGTGTCTGTGTGGCCATCATCGATGTGGGCTGGGACCGACCAGGGATTGTGTGTGTGTGATGTCTCTGTGTGACTATGGTGTGACTCTGTGATGCTGCCTACATAACCCTGGGTGTGTGGTCATGGCTTTGTGTCAGTGTGCACCTGTGATTCTCTCAGTGATGCTGACACTATTGTCTTGTGTGTCTGCCTCCAGCATTTCCTGGGTCTCCACCCTGAAAGCTGTGCATCTCTGGGGAGAGAGTGGGGGATCTGACAGCCCCTCTCACTGGCAGCCTGCACCCTCGCATGGCCCTGAGGCCCACTCTGGATAGGGGAGCTGGCGTGGGGGCAGCAGGCACAGTTCCCACGGCTGCTGCGGCCCCTCTCCCAGCCCCATCACCACCGGCTTCAGCTCCACAGAATATCCTGGCAACCCCGGCCTCTTTGTTCTCTGAGGCCGCCAAAGGCCTCCCCCTACCCCAGCCTGCCCAGCGCCTGCCAGGCGCCCCCTCCCCCGACAGCAGCCAGTCTTGGCCTGACCTAGTCTCTAGCCGCCTTCATCCCCCACCCAGACTGAGGCCCCTGTCCCATGCCCTGGACTTGACTCAGGACTCCAGACGGGGCCTTTGACCCTCTGCTCTGAGCTTGCTGTGGTTGTGCTGTGCAGGAAGAAGGAAGCAGGATAGGTCCTGCGGCTATACTGGGTGATTGTGGGCCAGGAGCTGGGATGTCTGTATGGGTACTTCCCCTTGGCCCAAGGCTGGTTGGAGGCCCAGGAGTGGTTTCAGTTTGTCCAATAAGTTTACTTCTTTAGCCCCCGGAGTCATCAGGACAGGACTATTACCCATTTTACTGGTAAGAAACTGAAGCCTAGAAAGGGTATATGACTCTCCCAAGAACAAGAGCAAGATGGTAGCAGGGACCTGATTACAACCCAGGTTCCTGGCTACCTTGGGAGAAAGACCAGGTGCTTCCAAAAGAATGGAGAGGGGGCCTGGGAGTCTGGACACATGGGTCCCTGCTTATTTCTTGGTCACCATGTGTCAAAGCCATGTTTGTGTTTGTGTGTGTATGTATGTGTCCTTGCTGAATGACCTTGGCCAAGTGCCCTTACCTCTCTGTGTTCCAAGAAAGAAGGACAACATAGCCAGGAGTTGTGGGGTGGTGAGCTTGACAGGGTGCTTTGCAGAGCAACAAGGTCATCTCACAGTTAGTGCCAAGACCCACACCATCTCCAACAGGTATAGATTCTGGCTCGGGGCCCTAGGCTCAGCCCAGCTCTGTGCTGCCACAAAAAAGGAGGTAGTGATGGCTACATGGCTTGGCTGTAGTCAAGGCCACTTGGGTCTGACCTGATTGCAGCACAGGCTCCCACCCGCTCCCAGGTGCCAGAGATGGATGGATGAAGGTCACTGCACAGGCTGGCCCCAGCCCCCCACTGCCCACCCACAGCCCTGGGCTAACCAGGCACTGCTGAAAACAGCCAGCCAGGGTTAGGGGAGGGACAGGCAGCCACCAGCATGGTAATAACCCATACCTTGGCCCTAACACCCTGCAGGCATGGCACAGAGAGGCCCAGCTGTCCCCTAGGGTCACACAGCCCTGCAGGGAGTCCTGTCCCCAGAGGCCCACATCTCCCTTGAGGGCCGTTCCTGCCACACAGGAGTAGAAAATGGCTGGGGAGGCTGGTGGAGGTGCAGGAGGGTCCCCCGAGGCTGCCGGCCAGGCTGCCAGTGCAGACACTTTCATCTCTTTCTGCCTGTCGACCTGCCAGCTCTCAGCGGCATTAAATTCCCCTCCTGCCAGAGAACAAGGGCTGCCTCAGATTCCAAGCAGCAGGGTGTGAAGATAGGGCAGTCCCAGAGGAGGTGAGCCGGGTCCTCCAGGGCTCCAGGCTTGGGTGCAAAGCGGCTGGACTCTCGGGGCATAGCTGAGCGGTTCAGGTGGCTGCCTACTGCAGCCTCCCAGTGCTTCGTCAGATACTGCTTCGTTTCCTGTTGCCATCTCCCACCTGTATGATGCCTTCCTCCCGCCTTCAGAGCTTTCTTGTCCCTTGCAAACTGGGTCAAGTGTCCCTTGCCCCCTGCCCCCCACCCCCAGCCCATCACAACACTGGTCATTCTTGGTGACATCGCCTGGTCTCAGGGCTGTGGTCTGCAGCTCAGCAAGGGCAGTGCTGGCACCCGACACATGGAAGGGGTAGGAAACATCTGTGGGCTGAATAACACATTCTCTCCCTTTCTGGACATTATTTTTCTCTCACGCATTTCCAGCCTAACTGGGGGTCTGTCCACAGGTGAGGGAAGCTTACTACAAAGAGCCTCCTTTCTCCAGCCCCTGGAGCCTCCATACCCTTTGGCTAGAGGCCTTAAACAAGATCCTCCTGCCTCAAGGCATAGAGCCTGTGGCCTGTGTGCCAGGGACTGGGCCATTCTATTGTACTGACAGGCTCACAGCAACCTATGAGGGGGGCTTTAGGCAGTTCTCTCCATTTGACAGATGAGAAAGTTAAGGCTCAGAGAGGTAGCGAGACATACACGGTCACATAGCCAGGTCTGTCTGCTTTCGGAAGCTAGCCCTTAAGCACCTGGCCATGCCGCAGGCTTTGGCTGGAAGGACCTCCGTCATCCCACACACTGCCTGTGATTGTGCCCAGATGTGGGATTAGGGTCGAGTATTACTTACTTAAACTTGTCTGCACTCTTCTTCTTCTTTTTTTTTTTTTTTTTTATAGCTTTGCTATTCAAATTGGAATACCTAATTTATTAATAAATTTATTTAAATTATTTAACCAAATGTTCTCAAGCCCAGAAAGGTCACAGTCTGGAATGAGGATAGGAGATGAGGGGGTAACCTAGGATCACCGCCCCCTCCCCTGCAATGACAGGGTATCGGTATTTCGGGGGCCTGAAGTGGGTACAGCCTGAATCCACAAAGGCTCCTGCCTGCCGCTCTCCCTGGTGTCTTCCCACCAGGCTCCCAGTCCCTCTTCCAGCTTTGAGGCCTGCCCGGGAGGGGCATCCCGTGTGGCTGAGGTTTGGCTCTTCAGCAGTGGGTCCATAGGCGACTGCTGGGAGTGAGGGCGAGCAGTGGCCGCTGCCGTTGATAAGGTGACGGAACCCTCAGGAGCAAGGACGCAATGAAGCCATGGAAACATGGCTGAGGTGTGAGGCTGGCTCAGCAGCTTCCCCCAGGTGGCCTCCCAGGCCTGGCAGGGTCCTGTGAGACAGGTCCTGCCACTGGCTGCCTCACTGCCTGCCCTCCTGGGGGCCAGGTCTGGGCTGCTGACTGCGCTGGCTTGGTGTCACCCAGCCATCTCCCCAGGGCCAGGCTGGGGTCAACCCTGGGTCTAAGTAGGGAGGGCTGAGGACAGAGGCAGGGGTGCTCTGAGTTCTCAGGCCCCAAAGCCCCCTTACCCTGATCAATCCCTCCCCTTCTACCACCTCCTCCTCTCCTATAAATATGTGTGCATTATTTACCTTAAGCATTTTGATAAATCATAATAGCAGAGACATCTGCTGTCAAAACTGCAAACTGCATTTGGGGCTCAGCTGGTGAACGATGAGGGCTAGAGGCCAGGGGTACAAGGGCTCTGATGGTCTGGGGAAGAAGTAGGGATGCCCCCACCCCTCATCCAGGGCTGGGCCTTGAAGGGGACCCAGGCCCCATCCTTTGAGACCCCTCCTCACCAGCCACTTAATCACAAAACCCTCCCAAGGAAGCTGCCCACCACCCCCCAGCTGCGTCCCCTCCTTCCTGCCTCCCTCTGCCTAGAATTAATGCAGCAGTGACAGCGGCTGAGAAGTCCCCCAGAGCGGAGATTAACTCCCAGGGCAGCGCGGGCGGGGTTGGCCATGGGAGGCTTGGGGGTGGGGGGTCTGACGCACAGGCCTTGCAAGATTAATCGCCCTGCTGCGGGCCTCATCACGAGGGCGCCCAGAGCTCCAGGCCCCTACCCGGAGGAGGGGTGCTGGGTCCCATGTCAGGAGCCTGCTCCGCCTCCTGCAGCCCTCTTGGCCCTCAGTCCAACTCGTGGGAGGATTTTGGGAGCTGAGTTTCCTTCTCTTCCCATTTTGGTGGCCCTCAGGGACCCTGAGGACCGAGCAGCAATCCTGTGGTCTCGTTCCCTCCCCCAGTTTCTGGCCTGGCTCAGCAGCCCCACCTCTTGCTGGCCCTACTGGCCCCGCTCCCATGGCTCTCCCAGCCTGCCAGTTCCCTAACATAGAGCTAGAGGTGGGGGGCACTGAAAGAGGTCCCTGGACCTGCCGTATTTATCTGGGGGACTCAAAGAGATGTGTGAGGGATCCGATGGCTCTGGGCCTGCTATCCAGCCAGCCCTCTTCAACTGTCCTGGGGGGCTTGTGGAGGTGGTGGAGAGAGAAGATCCTGGGCAGGTACAGAGTGAGGCTACTGGGTGATAAAGCACTGGGGTCAGTACCTGGGTACTGGCCTTTGTCAGCTAGTCACTCACTTAGAAAGTCTTTGAGGGGTTGCAGCAAGTGGAATTGAGCTTAGACATGGAATAAGGTTCCCCAGGCAGGTGGGACCTGAGAGAGGTTGAGCTGTTTTGCATCGAAGACTCCTAAGGTCAGAGTTGGCCTTTACTCTGTAAGTCAGAGCTGGAGTACCCTCTTCTATGCACCCACTGCCCTAAGTGCTCCCATCACAACCCTGCTGGGATCACACTGGATGAACTCACCTGTTCACTTGCTGATCTTCTGAACTAGAAGGAGCACTTCGGGAGGGAGGGGCTTGTCTGCCTGGCAAATGCCAAATGCTCAATAATGTTGAATCAATGGATGAATTGGAGGAGGACATGGGTCAGCCTGTTGTATATGAGGGGCTGGGGAAAGAACTGTTAGGTCTGAGCTTGGGGAGCCCAGCTGCAGGGCCACAGCTGGTGAATGCTAAGAGGGGGCCCCAAGAAGTTCCAAGAGAAAAGGGGGTCTGGATCCAGGCACCAAGTGGACATTCACAGGCTATGTGACCTATAAAGGCTCTCCTTTCTGGGCCTCAGTTTACTCATCAGCAAGTAACATTGCTTTTCAGATATCCTATGAAGGTGGAATGAGAAATCCTGTGTGAGGTCCCTGTGAACTCTCTAACCTTGTACCCCTTGGTAAGCAAGATATTTGAATGCGTGGGAAGAGCCAAGAAGGCTTCTTGGAGGAGGTGAGTGAAGCTGAGCCTCGAAGGACCAAGCTGTCTACCTAGGAGGCTTGGAGACTGGTACTTCTGGGGCAGTGAGGAGACCACACTGGAGAGAGCCCAGGGGACGATGGGCCTATCTCAAGATCCAAGACAAATGGGTATATATTGTCTTGGGGACAGTGGGAGCCAATGATGGTTCTGGAACCTTTGGCCTTTAGGCTTTGGAGGGGCTAACATGTATCTGGAGTGAAGCCTTTAGTCAATCTGGGTATGTGGGGCAACTTCCCAACCCCACTCTGGGGCCCTGAGACTGAGGCAGGAAGTAAGCCAGAGGCTGATCTCTCACATATCTCCTTCCAGAAGAACAAAAACATATCCCATGTTAAAAAGTGCAGGGCTGGGCCAGGCGCAGTGGCTCATGCGTGTACCCCAGCACTTTGGGAGGCCAAGGTGGGCAGATCACCTGATGTCAGGAGTTCTTGACCAGCCCGGCCAACATGGTGAAACCCCATCTCTACTGAAAATACAAAACTTAGCTAGGTGTGCTAGTGCACGTCTGTAATCCCAGCTATTCAGGAGGCTGAGGCAAGAGAATCTCTTGAACCCGAGAGGTGGAGGTTGCAGTGAGCCGAGATCATGCCACTGCACTCCAGCCTGGGCGACAGAGCAAGACTCTGTCTCAAAAAATAAAGTGAGGGGCTAGGCTTGATCACAAGTAATCTGTTAGTGTGAGGGCCTTGAGTACTCATTACAGGATGGGGAATCCAAGTCACAGAATGGCCAGGCTGGTCAGAGAGCTTCAGGACCCACGCCCTTCCTGGAGGTGGGGATAAGGGGACATCTGACCTCATGCCTAGCCTAGAAGCAGCAGAGTCCTGGGCTGGGAGGCATGGGGATAGGATTTCCATCCAAGCCCTACCCAAAACTGGATTCATGATCACATGACCAAAGGTATAGCCAGCCCTTCCTGAATCTAGCTTTCCCAATGAGTGCAATGGACCTTCCAGTATCAATCAGCCATGGTTCTAGACCTTTTCTGGGGGTTCAAGACTCAGGAGGGAGCTGCAATTTGGGGGTCCTTCACTCTGTCCCCTCCCCCACCCCCATGCTGGGGCCCTTCCCTTCTCCTGCTCTTCCACCCAGACTCCTCTCACCCCTGACCCTGCGGCCAGCAGCCTCTGCTGCTGTCATTCGTTGTCATGGGAACCTTGCAGCGCTGACCTGATACAGGCGAGAGCTGGCCCAGAGCTCCTAGCAAGGGAAGCTGAGGTTAGCAGGGGGCAGATGGGGGCACCTGTCTCTGCCAGCTTAGCTTGGTCCTGACACACCCCCAAGGGAATGGGGCATTGGAAGGACGGCCTGGATGGGTGTGGGCAGGAGTGCAGGGGGTCAGGGCCTGACTGCCCACAGTCATTGGGGTGCCTGCTCCTTTTCAGGCCCACCCCCACCCAACCCGGCTCCAGGCTGCTGGTGGGAGGGAGGGGTGCTGGGGACCTTCCCATTTCCCTCACTGTCGATGGGAGCTCAGAGCCCTGAGCTCAGCTCATTCTCAAGGCTAAAAATACCAGGGAGGCAGCAGCAGCAGCTCCCCCAACACACTGTCCACTGCCGCCCCACTCCCCGTAATAGACACACACACACTCACACACACATACACACACACACACACCAAGCCCAGCCTGGACCAGACATCAAGGTGCTGCTCAACCATACTGTGCTGTGGTCCATGGAGGTTCCCAAAGTCCTGGCCCTGTGTGAGACCCAGATCTGGGGTCGACTTCCACCTCTGACCCAATTTGCCATGTGATTGTGGGGTAGTCCTCTGGCTTCTCTGGGCCTGGTTTCCCCCCCCCCCTTTCTTTTTTTTGGGTCGGAAGCTCGTAGGGTCGCCCGGCTGGAGTCCAGTGGTCGGATCTCTGCTCACTGCAAGCTCCGCCTCCCGGGTTTACACCATTCTCCTGCCTCAGCCTCCGGAGTAGCTGGGACTACAGGCGCCCGCCACCTCGCCTGGCTAGTTTTTTAGTATTTTTTAGTAGAGACGGGGTTTCACCGTGTTAGCCAGGATGGTCTTGATCTCCTGACCTCGTGATCCACCCGTCTCGGCCTCCCAAAGTGCTGGGATTATAGGCTTGAGCCACCGTGCCCGACCTGGTTTCCCCTTTTGTGTACTAAGGGAGCTACATGGAAGACGGGAGGCTCAGGAATGGAGTAGAGGGTCAGGGCCTTAGCTGCCGCATCTCATTTAGTTACTGGAGCAGTCCTGACAACTCCCTGAAGGATGTATTGAGTCAGAATCTGCTTTTTCTAGATGAGTACACTGAGGCCGGAGACGGTGGCTCAAGGGATGCTACTCCAGGCCTTTGAGTTCCAGGTGGCCCTCTCCTGCCCTGCGGTGGCCAACTGAGCTACTGAGACCTCCAGGCATTCATTGAAAAATAGATCTGTGCCTCACAGTGGGGCAGGAGGTTAGTGGCATCAAATCTCAGAGAAGTTCCTGGTTCTGTGAGCATGACTGGGAATGGGGTGGGGAGGCCATACTGCCCTCTGCCCAGGGTCTGGGTGAAACTTGAGGTGAATGTTGACAATACCTGTCTGCCAAGTGCTTGGCCAAGGCCAGGGTGAAGGTCCGCACTGCCCATCCAGGATGGGTGTGGTTGAGATACAGAGGAGTATCCACACTGTCCATTTGGCCAAGGCCTGGCTCTGTGTGAGACCCATGTTGTTCATCTATCTGGGCTTGACCAAGACTGGGGTGAGTGTCCATGCTATCTGCCTGCCCAGCCTGGCTGAGGCTGGGTTGAGTGTTTACACTGCTCTGTTGGAGCTAAGGTCAAGATGATTAAACACACCGTCCATTTGCCCTGGGCCTAAGTCTTCTTTCCACCAGTTCTGGGCTCAAGATTTCATTTTGGGTTTCATATTCTCTCTTCTTTCCTGGAAATTTAGAATCATCTTCTCTGCTTATTATTTCTGATTTAGAGGAGGCCCAGTTTCATCTAGGGGCCAACGGGAGAAAGATGGGAGCCCTTGCCATTCCTGGGACCCTCCAGGAGGAACCAGGGAAAATCCATTATAGAAATCACAGCCACTGGGCACTGAGAAGCCTGGAAAGCCAGACCCTGGCCTCTGGGATGCCTGAGAGATCCACTGCTGTTTGATCTGAGTCACTGAGTTCCTATACTTCTCCCCACTAGCCCTGTCACCCAGTAACACTGACATCTTGAGAACAACAAGGCATACTTCTACCACAGACCCAAGGCCTCACAGTTTGAAGCCAGTATCTGCAGGACCAGAGTCTGGATTTTCTGAGGGTGCCAACCAATACTGGAGTGCAGACAGTGGACTTTGTGTTCCACACCCTAGTTTTGCAATGCCAGCTCTTCCCTTCAGCTGTCATGTGTGACCCTGGGCAAGACACTTCATTCTCCTGGTTCTCAGTGTTTCCATCTCTAAAACAGGTGTTTATACCTTACCTGTTTGTAAAGGTTGGGACAAGGATTAAATGAGATAGTCCCATAAAGTGTCTGGCAGAGTAATCATTATTTCTGGAGGCTAGCAGGGAAGGGGCATGCTCCAAAAGAATTCTGGGACATGTGGTTGGTTGGTTTTTTTTTTTTTTTTTCAGAGGCAGGGTCTTGCTCAGGCTGGAGTGCAAGTAGCATGCTCACTGCAGCCTAGACCTCTCAGGCTCAAGCAATCTTCCCACCTCAGCTTCCTGAGTAGCTGGGACTACAGGCACGTGCCACCATGCCCAGCCAATTTTAAAATTTCTGTAGATATGGAGTCTTGCTATGATGCTCAAGTTAGTCTTGAACTCCTGGGCTCAAGTGATTCTTCCGCCTCTGCCTCCATAAGTGCTGGGATTATAAGCATGAGCCACCACGACTGGGCATTTGTTTATTAATTAGTGCAGTGCAGGGAGTTGTGTAGGTTGCTGGGTCTCAGGGCCTAAAACCCCAGCTGGGATCCTCTACTCTGAACTAGGGGCCTCCAAAACAGAAGCAATGCCCATTAGTTTTGTGAATGTGTTTTCGGATGCTCTTAGGTAAAACATTAATAAACTGCATCACATTGTTGGGGAAAATTAAATGTCAATTAGATAATTAAAAACGAAGCTGATGCCCGCTGCTTGGTGCTATTACCCCTTATTAAAAGTTATGAGAGGTGGCCCTGGGTGGAGGCTGGTTGCAGGGTTCCAGTGAGGGTGGGGGCAGCAAGGGAGTGGCTATTGGAGCCCAGTGTGGTTGTTGAAAGAGGCAGACAGACCTAGAAGATGCTCTGGTATGGGCTCTGGAGAGCTCTGCGTGTGCTGGGGTCACCGCCCTGTTGTCTCTTGTGGGTCAGTGCCTTCCCCTTGCCCAACCTCAGTATTTCCTTATCTGTACAGGAAGGATAGTAACATAGGACTGAGGCAGAGACTAGATGAGACTCAGTCATAGGACTGAGGCAGAGACTAGATGAGATGATATGTAGAAAGTACCCAGCCTAGTAGATCATCTGAGGTCAGGAGTTCAAGACCAGCCTGGCCAACATGGTGAAACTCCATCCCTACAATAATTAGCCAGGCGTGGTAGCACGTGCCTGTAATCCCAGCTACTCAGGAGGCTGAGACGGGAGAATCGCTTGAACCCGGGAGGCAGAGGCTGCAGTGAGCCGAGATCGCATCATTGCACTCTAGCCTGGGTAACAGAGTGAGACTCAGTCTCAACAAAAAACAAGAAAGTACCCAACCTAGGGCCTGGTACATAGTAGGTGTTCATTAAATAGCCTTGATTACCAGGAATATGTACTGGTCCCTTCCAGCAGCCGGCCCTGAGCTGAGGGCTTTAGAGATATCTGTCCCCATTAGCACATGGAGTAGATACTGTCGTCCCATTCTGCAGAAAGCAAGGCTCGGGCCGGGGGAATAAGGGTCCAGGGTCACACAGCCGTTGAGGTAGGCGGCCTGGCTGTATTTCAGTTTTCTAGAGGAAGAGCCCTAGGAACAGCATTCCCACACAGTGCTCTGCTTCTCACGCTGAAGAGGTTTCATTGACTCCTTTTTTCTGCACCTGCCCTGTGCTCCTGGCCTGGTCCCTAGCGGGACGGGGGCGATCATTCTGGAGAGAAGAAGACAGCCCCCGGGAACTAAGTCCCAAAGGAGTGTTCTAACCACTTGTCGAGGATAGACGGGCCTCCTTGGGGGAGGGGGCTGTGACTGCTGGACTGCGCCGAGGTGCGAGCTGGTTCAGTGTTCTAAGAAACAGAGAATGGAGGACGGGCAAGGCAGGTAGCAGGACCCGCAGGAGCAGAACGGGGAGGCTGGAAAGCCTGGGGCCAGGCCTGTGGTGGGCAGGGGAGGGTGCATGATGAGGGGGTGGGAACACGGAGCGGGTGAGTCACCGTTTCTGGGCCAGGCAGGCGGCGGCTGCAGAGCGGGGGGCGCATTCCTGGCTGGCAGGGCGGCCGGCACTAATGTCTTTCCCACATGGCCCCGAATTCCCCGCTCGGCACGATCACACGGGCAAGACGCTCCCGCGGCCACCCCCGCCCCAGCTGCCTCCTTCCCACAGAGCAGGGAATGGGGAGGGAGTGTGGTGGAGGCTGGCGGAACCGGCCCCTCCTGGGGCGGGGTGGGGGTCTCTGGCATGGCCTTCCTGGGGCCTGCGCCCACGGTGTCGGCACGCGATGAGCGACTCACAGGGCAGCTGCAGTCACAGTGAGAGCAGGGCCGCGCTTGTGAAGCGGGGAAGGAAGGAGGCCGGGAACCGCCATGGGTCCTTGGCCACGTCTCTGCTTCCCTGGCCCCCATTCACCCACCCCCGCCCTGGGTCAGGCTTTCCCTCGCGCAGCGGCTGTCGGAGGGCCGCGGCCGGATAGGGACAAGCGGCGGAGCAGCAGCAACTCCGGCCGCCTCCGATCCTACGTCGTCTGGCCCTCCCCTCCTTCCCGACCTCTGGGCCTGGCTGGCGGGGGACGGGGAGTGGGGGACTGTGCTGCTGCCGCTGCATCCGGCGAGGGCCTGGTGGGGTGGTTCCTGGAAGAGGCCACACCCAGTCCCTCCCTCCGTGAGGTGGACGCCAGCCCTTGCTAAGGCGAGGGGAACTAGGAGCGCCGCTCTCCCACGCAGCCCCTGTCCCCAGGCCAGGCCCCGGAGAGGAGGGAAACTGAGGCTGCTGAGAGGGCGGCCCACCCAGAGCTCCCTGTGCTGGGAGAGGTTGGCCGCTGTCCCTCCCAGCTGGGCTCAGAGGCGCTAATGAGAGTTAAATGTAGGACGTGAGTCACCTCTGAGAGGGGGCTGGGACCACCCCCAGATGTGGGTCCAGACGCTCAGCCTTTTCCCTACTCCCCTGTGTGTCATCCCCTACGCTTGGCAGAGTGGGGCATGAGTTCTGACCTTGCTGACCAGGCTCTGTCACCCTGGACCAGCCTCACTTAAATGGCTGGCTGCCTCAGGAGCGGGTGCTGTGGGACCACAGGAGACTCTAAATCCCAGGATAGGCCCAGCGCACCCTGAAGATTTAGGGGATGGACCAACACCTGGGGTCTCTAGTGGCCGTGAGCCCTGGGGTGTGGTTATGGGTCTTGGGATGTGGGTGGGCAAAGGGCCCAGGCCACCCTGAAGATTCCCCCCACCCTACTGCCTACCTGGCTTTGCTCAGGCCACCAGGCTCTGACCACACAGGGTGCCTGTTCCCCCACTCCCCAAAGTCCCACTCTCTCTGACCTCCGGCCAGCACAAGGACCTCAGTCTGAAGTCCTCATGGCAGGGCAGGCAGTGAGTGTGTGTGTGAGAGAGAGTGTGTGTGTACACACATGTGCCTCTGCGGCTGGGTCTATTTGTGCCGCTGTGTGTATTTATGACTGAATGTACAATTGTGTATATTTATGTGTGACTGGCTGTCTCTGAGTGGGTCTCAGTGCTGCAGGGGGCTTGACAGGGAATGTGCGTTTCGGCGTCTATATCTGTTTATTCCTTCTAAATCTACATGTGGGGCTTTCTGTGTGACTGTGTTTGTGTCAGCCTGGCCCCTTCTATGGGGTCCCTGCCTCCTCCTCAAGCACCCCACCATCACCAGGAGCCACAGGCGTCTGGGAGGAGACTCGGGAGGTGAAGCGCCTGCTGTTCCCCGAATGGAATGGCTTAGCTGGGTGGGCAGCACCAGGGGGTGGGCGTGGGCAGTCACAGGAGACAGAAAAGTGGGGGCCGGGGAGGAGCCCTGCTCAGCAGTCCCCTCCCTGCTCCCTCTGCTCCCAGCTCTGCGCCTCCTGGCAAGAGCTTATTTGCATGGTATTTACATTTCATTTGCATCGTGTTCAATTAAAAACCTGACCAGCTCCCGCCTGCCTGGCGCTGCCTGCCCAGCCTGGTGAAAATGTTGGTTGGGCAAGACGGCCTTCCCACCCACCCCCCCCCCCACGCCCCCACGGACTGACCAATATGGGAGGGGTCCTCCCCTCATTGAGATCGTGCAAGTCACCCACTCTGGGAGTGAGAGGGCTGGAAGTCCAAATGGAGAAACTGAGGTCCAGAAAGGGCTGCCTTGAGCTCCAGGCTAAGGGCCAGTCAAAGCTAGAAGAATACTAGTAGTAACAGTTGCCCTTTCATGGAAGATCTCTTGTGCCAAGAGTGGTGCCAGCACCTGGTGTGCAATATCTCTTTGGAACTTTGCCATTCCTTGAGGTCAGGCCTTCCTTGCATTATCCTCATTTTCCTGATGAGAAGACCAAGGCTAGAGGGGCAAGTCCAATATCACTCAGCTGACCTAGAATTCAAGTCTCTATCAGTATGACTTCCAAGTTCATGCTCCAAACACATGAGCATGGCTGCCAGAAGTCTGGTGTCTCCTGCTTCTGGCAAGTGAACCCAACTCATTATTTCCAGGGTCATTGGTTCCAGGATGGGCTGCTGCAGTGCTCACCCTAATCTGGAGGCTGGCCTGGCTGCTGACTGCTTCATAAGACTGAGAGCCATACCCATTCCTGGCTATAGGGTGGAAGGCTCTCCCTGTGGCAGTCCTTCCTGGCACCTGGCCATAGTCTTTCCTATTCCAAGACTGCCCTTCCTGGGCTCTAGCCAGAGCGGGTAACTTTGTAAAAGGCAAGTAAAGACTCTTGATAATGAAACTCTAGGAGGAAGTTCACAGCTGAGCTAAGAAGTGAAGGATGGGTGGAGAGATAAGATGGGCCCATGGAGACATCCAAGGCACCAGAGCAGGCCTGGCAGGAAAAACTCCCAAGACCTCTCCTGTCCTAAATCAGGAAGCTTCCTGGAGGCCCCTGTCACCTAGCCAGAGCTGGGCTGCTGGTTGTCGCCTACACAGGTGGAACTCTTAGCACTGGGGAGAAAGTGGGGGTCCTTAGGCTGCCTATAGAGGGGTCATCCAGGGCCCAGAATCCAGCCCCGGGACTAGGACATCCTAGTGTTGACAGGCCCCCAGTGCCTACTCTCCACTGGAAGGACTACCTTTCACCTCTGCCACCAGCCTTAAGGCTCTAGAAGAACTCCACCTACCCCTGGTGCTGAGGGACCAGGCCAAGCAGCGAACTCATCCTCCCTGGCCACAGTGATTGATTCAGAGACAGACATGTGACTTGGGCCTGACCAATCAGGCTGAATCCGAAGACTTTGGTTAGAATTACTGGGAAGAGGCGGGGCTCGGTAGCTCACACCTGTAATCCCAGCACTTTGGGAGGCCGAGGCGGGTGGATCACGAGGTCAGGAGTTCAAGACCAGCCTGGCCAAGATGGTGAAACCCTGTCTCTCCGAAAAATACTAAAACTTAGCCAGGCATGGTGGCACGTGCCTGTAATCCCAGCTACTCCAGAGGCTGAGGCAGATAATTGCTTAAACCTGGAGAGGCGGAGGTTGCAGTGAGCCGAGATCACGCCACTGCACTCCAGCCTGGGTGACAGAGCAAGACTCCACTACGTCTCAAAAAAAAAAAAAAAAAATTACTGGGAAGAAGTAGTGGTTTTCTGATCTGGTAGTTTGGGGATCTGGGGCCACCCGCCTTTTGAGGAGAGCTACCCATGAATGAAGCCAGCAAAGGGATACTGAACTTGAAGCCAAACGCTCTTCTACTTGAGCCTTAGAATTAGCCAGGACGGGCCAGGCGCGGTGGCTCAAGCCTGTAATCCCAGCACTTTGGGAGGCCGAGACGGGCGGATCACGAGGTCAGGAGATCGAGACCATCCTGGCTAACACGGTGAAACCCCGTCTCTACTAAAATACAAAAAATTAGCCGGG
>NC_045437.1:177526942-177529572 GCF_002776525.5 Piliocolobus tephrosceles
TGCACTCCAGCCTGGGCAACAGAGCGAGACTCCGTCTCAAAAAAAAAAAAAAGGAATTAGCCAGGACGTTCCAATTTTACTTAAGCCAGTGTGTGTTGGCTTTTTGTCACTTGCAGCAGGAAGGTCTGACCAGATAGTGCATGCCTTGCCCATTTCTGCCTTCAAGCTTTTGTCCATGCACTTCTTCTCTGCCTGGAATCGGAGAGCCTTCCTCTTGCCCTCTCCTGACCAGCCATGCCTGTGTTTTGAGGCCCAGCTACTCTCCTCCAGGGGGCTGGCTTCCATGCGGTACCCTCCCCTTTTGGCCCCACCCTCCTGGAGAGTTACCTGGAATTCTGACACCCAGCTTGGCACTCAGTGTCTATGCCTACAACTGCTGTGTTAATTTCCCTTTTGGGGGGCTTGTATCGCACAGCCCCAAAGTAGACTGTAAATTCTTGAGTGGCGTGAGCTGAGTCCCCTCCTACAGAGAGGGGTGATAAAGTACAGTGGTTAGAAGCTTGGCTTTGGCGTCAGGTAGTCTCAGCTCAAATTCTAGCCCATCAGTGTGACCTTTGGACCAGTCTCTCCTTTTCTGAGTTTCCTGTAGGTCCACCCACCCAATGCTGAGGGTGCCACTGTGAAGCACTCGCAAACATACTCTCTGCCCTCAGAGGAGTTAAGGATGGAAGTTGGGGCAGTGGCCCCAACCGGAAGCAGCCAATCAGGAGGCTGAGGTGGTCCTCCCCAGCGTGCCAGCACTGGGCTCTTGGGGAAAGAATCCCCTCCACCCTCACACACTTCCTTCCAAGGCGCTAGGGGACCTTGCTGGGGGGAGGTCTGGTCGTCCCCTCCCCCTTCCGCCCCTTCCTGTCGTCCCTTCGAGCTGGCGCTGCTCTGAGTTAATCTCCTTGCCCGTCAGGGGGTGACAGGAGGTGTCTGTCATTCGAAGCTGAGGCCGTCAGCCTTGCCGGCTAATTGGGGCGCGGGCACCAGGAGCACGGGAAATGGCCGGAGGGAAGGAGAGGGAATGTGAGGGGAAGCCACCCTCACCTCCTACCCACCAGCTTGGGGCTGATCCACATGGCTCCTTAGGGGAGGGGGAAAGGAGGAAGGGACTGTGGGATGGGAACTTTGTGACCTTGGGCATTGCTGTTCCTCTCTGGGCTTCATATTATCATTCACAATGATAACAGCAGGCCTTTAATGAGCAATTACGGTGTAAATCAAGCACACCTGTTGAAAAACCTCTGATTTCTTTTTTTGTTTTTTTAATGGAGACGGAGTTGTGCTCTTGTTTCCCAGGCTGGAGTGCAATGGTGCGATCCTGGCTTCTGGCAACCTCTACCTCCCGGGTTCAAGTGATTCTCCTGCCTCAGCCTCCCGAGTAGCTGGGATTACAGGCATGTGCCACCACGCCCAGCTAATTTTGTATTTTTAGTAGAGACACGGTTTCTCCAAGTTGGTCAGGCTCCTCTCGAACTCCTGACCTCAGGTGATCCACCTGCCTCAGCTTCCCAAAGTGCTGGGACTACAGGCGTAAGCCACTGCGCCCGACCCCGCTGATGGTTTTCTATAGCCTTTGGAATTCAAGCCAGACTTCTCCCAAGGTCCCTGGGGACCCCCAGTATCCATGCCTCTTTCCTCCCTGCTCCTCCTGCTCCAGCCACTCCAGCCTCACCACAGAGCAAGCTCTTCCTGCCTCAGGGCTTTTGCACTTGCTCTTTCTGCTCTGTGGAACACCCTTTCCCTACCTCTTAGCATGGCTGGCTCTGCATTCTTCAGGTCTCAGCTCAAATGACACCTCAGAGACAAGGTCCCTGACCACCTTATCCAAAATCACTCTTGGCCGGGTGCGGTGGCTCACACATGTAATCCCAGCACTTTGAGGCCAAGGCAGGTATATCGCTTGAGATCAGGAGTTCGAGACCAGCCTAGCTAACATGGGAAAACCCTGTCTCTAGTAAAATACAAAAATTAGCCAGTCCTTTTGTGGCGGGTGCCTGTAATCCCAGATACACAGGAGGCAGAGGCAGGAGAATCGCTTGAACCTGGGAGCAGAGGTTGTAGTGAGCCGGGATCCCGCCATTATACTCCAGCCCGGACAACAGAGCAAGACTCTATCTCAACAAAACAAAACAAAACCACTCTTCCACCTCCAGTTACTCTGTTATGTCCCCCTGTTACTTTATCCTATTTATAATTTCACAGCATTTGCCATAATGTGAAACAACCTCATTTTTACATTCATTTTCCCCCTCTAGAATGGAAACCCTTAAGAACAGAGACCTTGTCTGTGCAATTTACTGCTGAAGCCCCAGTGCCTGAAAGAATGCCAGGCAGAGGCCAGGCACAGTGGCTCACGCTTGTAATCCCAGCATTTTGAGAGGCCGAGGCAGGTAGATCACAAGGTCAGGAGTTGCAGACCAGCCTGGCCAACATGATGAAATCCTGTCTCTACTAAAAATACAAAAACTAGCTGGGTATGGTGGCAGGCGCCTGTAATCCCAGCTACTTGGGAGGCTGAGGTGGGAGAATTGCTTGAAACTGGAAAGCGGAGGTTACAGTGAACCGAGATCGCGCCACTGCACACTTCAGCCTGGGCAACAAGAGCAAAACTCCATCTCAAAAAAAAAAAAAAAAAAGAAAAA
>NC_045437.1:177529972-177530280 GCF_002776525.5 Piliocolobus tephrosceles
GGAGTCATTACGTTAAGTGAAATAAGCCAGGCACAGAAAGACAAACACCACTTGTTCACGCTTATTTGAGGAATCTAAAAATCAAAACAATTGAACTCATGGAGATACAGAATAGAAGGATGGTTTGAAATAGAAAACTTAAAATTTTTATCTCCTGTGTTCTAATCCAACATGTTTATAAATTCTAATATTTAAATCTTTTTCTGACTTGATGAATATGTTATTTGTAAAAAGTTTGTCAACTATAAAAAAGTTAAAAGAGGGCCAGGCGCGGTGGCTCAAGCCTGTAATCCCAGCACTTTGGGAGG
>NC_045437.1:177530380-177545949 GCF_002776525.5 Piliocolobus tephrosceles
AACACGGTGAAACCCGGTCTCTACTAAAAAATACAAAAAACTAGCCGGGCGAGGTGGCGGGCGCCTGTAGTCCCAGCTACTCGGGAGGCTGAGGCAGGAGAATGGCGTAAACCCGGGAGGCGGAGCTTGCAGTGAGCTGAGATCCGGCCACTGCACTCTAGCCCAGGCGACAGAGCGAGACTCCGTCTCAAAAAAGAAAAAGAAAAAAAAAGAAAGGAAAAACGAAACGTGGTATTATGTCCATTTTGAAGTGAGGAAACTGAGGTTTGAGGAGATTATGTGACTTTAAGTTATCATAACTGGAATGAAGCCTGAGACTGTGTGACCACAGAGGTATAAGGGCTGTGGGAATGATTGTGAGGGTCTGCCAGCACGGCCGCTAAGCTGAGCCCAGGCTGGTGAGGGGGACGTGCACGAGGAGAAGACCCAGGGCCCAGGAAAGTCCACTCCGGGGTAAAAGCTTCCTCTGGGAACTCAGCTGAGGGCAGCAGAGGAACTGCTCCAGGGCCTGGGGACAAGACCCAGTGTGCTATGCGTAGGTGGTAGATGGAGCGGATGGTGCACTGGGGACCTCCATGCAGGCCTGGTATTTTGCCTGCCAGAGCAGAGGTAAGGATGCAAGTGTAGGGGCAGGTAGGGGGAATCTCCACCTCCCTCTCCAGTCTGCATCTACCTTTCATGCCCCTCCTGCCTGTGAAACTCCTGCCTCCTGGCCCTGGCACAACCCAGCCTTGCTACCTTTTCTCTTCTCCTCTACTGCCGTGGTCCCTGACACCATGGAGAAGTCCCTGCCCACTGTGCCTTCAGTCATGTCTTGTCACTTTGTGTGTATTTATTTGTGAGACAGGGTCTCACTCTGTCACCCAGGCTGGAGTACAGTGGCATAATCAGGGTTTACTGCAACCTCAATCTCCCGCGCTTAATCCATCCTCTCACCTGGGCCTCCCAAGTAGCTGGGACTACAGGTGCATGCCACCACATCTACCTAATTTTTTTTTTTTTTTTGAGACGGAATCTTGCTCTGTTTTTCAGGCTGGAGTGCAGTGGCACGATCTCAGCTCACTGCAAGCTCCGCCTCCCGGGTTCACACCATTCTCCTGCCTCAGCCTCCCGAGTGGCTGGGACTATAGGTGCCCGTCACCATGCCCAGTAATTTTTTCTATTTTTAGTAGAGACGGGGTTTCACCGTCTCAGCCAGGATGGTCTCTTATCTCCTGACCTCATGTTCCTCCCACCTCGGCCTCCCAAAGTTCTGGGATTACAGGTGTGAACCACCGCGCCTGGCCAATTTTTGTATTTTTTGTAGAGATGGGGTTTTGCCTTGTTGCCCAGGCTGGTCTTGAACTCCTGGGCTCCAGTGATCCTCCTGTCTCGACCTCCCAAAGTGCTGGGATTACAGATGTGAGCCGCTGCGCCTGACCTCTGTGTGTTTTTAAAAAATTATTTGCAGAAACAAGGTCTGAGGCCTTGGTTCTCACTGTGTTGCCCAGGCTGGTCTTGAACTCCTGGCCTCCAGTGATTGTCCCACCTCGGTCTCCCAAAGCGCTGGGATTGCAAGTGTGAGCCACCATGCTGGCCCTCTAACCCATCCATTGAAGCCCAGCACCTGTGCTGCCTCCTCCAGGAAGGGCTCTCTGGTTAGTGTTTGTGCAGTGGTTGTCTTCAGATCTGAGGATCCCTGCCAGGCTGTCAGCACCCTCAGCACCCATCACATGGCTGGCCCAAAGCCACTCAGTAAGTATCCTATTGCCTCCCCTTATCTATGGGCCCCAGGTGAACCCAGCATTCTGAGTTCCTAGGTCTCTGGTTCTTACCCAGGTACCCACTGGGTGCCTCCAAGCCTGAAATCTCCACCTGACATAGCGACAGGGGATGTGTGGGCTGCAAGATGCTGCTGCTAACCCCAGTCCTCAACTGCAGACACCTCATGGCCAATTAGACCCCAAGACACTCATGGGAACAATGATGGCTGGATCCAATCAAGACAGGTTATTGGCCTCTGTTAACTCACATGGGTCACACCTCATCAGCCAATCACAGGAGCTCCCTCCTCCTGTATTTTCATATCAGGGTCTCTTAGGGGGCCCTGACCTGGTGAAAGCTCTAGGCTGAGACTGGGCTGTTTCCAGACTCTCCCCATTCTCTCCCCAGGATCACCCAGCCACAGTTTCTTTTCTAGTCCTTGCTACCCTCCCATTACTAGCATCTCCATTTCTTCCTGTCCCTCCCCTCTCCTTCCCTCCAGACGAAGCAGCCCAATCAGAAGGGTGTGTAGGGGTGAGCTCCTGAGACGGCAGCCTAGCCCTGTGTGAAGAGAGGCTGGGGCATGAGGATCCTGCTAGGTGCAGTCAAGCCAGCCTTCAGCATCAGTAGCTGTAGCAGCAATGCCTCCTTTCCCCTCTCCTCAACCTCAGGCTCCCAGGCAGGCTCCCAGACCGGGGGTAGTTCCTGCCGCCCTGCTCTGTGTGTGTGTGCTGCCTAGGTTTCCTGCCCTGACCCACCACACTTCCCCCAGGAAGGGATGGAGGGGAGGGAGGAGCAGATGAGGGCAGGAGCCTTCCCATCTCCCTCACCAGCACACTGGAAGTAAGACAAGCTTAGGTGGAGCCTAAATGGGTCCCCCAAGAACCCTACCCCCTGCTCTGGGTCAGCAGGTGGGTGGGCTTAGGAGCCCAAGACTGGGAATAGGGTGCCAGCGCCAAGGCCTCCATACATTTTGATGTTGGTGAACAGCATGCAAAGCAGATGCAAATATTATGCAAAGTAGAACTTTCTTTTTCTAGTCCACAGCTCTGAGGTGCTCTGAAATGGGCTGAAAGGGAGGCCCACAACCCAAGGGGAGGTGTGGAGGTGAGGGCAGGTATCATCACTGCTTTGTCAAGAGGTTGCCACACTGAAGTATAGCTACTGTGTACCTAGCACCTGGCTGGACTTGATTCAGCCTCTGTCCTTGAAAATTCAGGCACACAGGGAAATCAAGGGCAGAAGGGGCAGATCCATCTCTACAGGATATTGGTTGAAGGCCTTTAAGAAGCATTTGTCCATTAAATGACATAGGAGACCAGATAGCAGAATGGCTCAATTCTCCTGTTCTGGCTTCAGCCAGACCTGGGTTTGATTCCCAGCCCTACCACTTAATGGTAGATCTTGGGCAAGGCACATCACCTCTGGAAGTTTCTGTTTGTTTACTCATACATTAAGAACAATGATTGTGCTGGGTGCAGTGGCTCATGCCTGTAATCCCAGCACTTTGGGAGGCTGAGGCGGGTGGATCACCTGAGGTCAGGAGTTCAAGACCAGCCTGGCCAACATGACAAAACCCCATAGCCACTAAAAATACAAAAAAATTAGCCGGGTATGGTGGCAGGAGCCTGTAATCCCAGCTACTCGGGAGGCTGAGGCAGGAGAATCGCTTGAACCTGGGAGGCGGAGGTTGCAGTGAGCTGAGATCGCACCATTGCACTCCAGCCTGGGCAACAAGAGCAAAACTCCGTCTCAAAAAACAAACAAACCAACAAACCAGCTGGACACAGTGGCTCACGCCTGTAATCCCAGCACTTTGGGAGGCCAAGGCGGGTGGATCACGAGGTCAGGAGTTCAAGACCAGCCTGGCCAACATAGTGAAACCCCATCTCCACTAAAAATACAAAAATTGCCCGGGCATGGTGGTGCATGCCTGTGGTCCCAGCTACTTGGGAGGCTGAGGCAGGAGAATCACTTGAACCTGGAAGGTGGAGGTTGCAGTGAGTCGAGATCGCGCCACTGCACTCCAGCCTGGGTGACAGAGCAAGACTCCAACTCAGAAAAACAAAAACAGGCCGGGCGTGGTGGCTCAAGCCCGTAATCCCAGCACTTTGGGAGGCCGAGACGGACGGATCACGAGGTCAGGAGATCGAGACCATCCTGGCTAACACGGCGAAATGCCGTCTCCACTAAAAAAAAAAATACGAAAAACTAGCCGGGCGAGGTGGCGGGCGCCTGTAGTCCCAGCTACTCGGGAGGCTGAGGCAGGAGAATAGCGGGAACCCGGGAGGCGGAGCTTGCAGTGAGCTGAGATCCGGCCACTGCACTCCAGCCTGGGCAACAGAGTGAGACTCCGTCTCACAAAAAAAAAAAAGGAAAACAAAAACAAAAAATTGTACCAGTCTCATGGGGTGGATGGGGTGGTTGTAAGGACTCGATGACATGTATGTGTGACATTCATGGACCAGAGCAAAGTGCCTGGCCCTGGGTAAAGTTTCCATAAATGGGAGTTGTAATTTAGGCCTCCACCCCCACCCCTCTACCTGTTCTGCTCAGCTCTTTCAGCTCCTAGAGCCTAAAATGCCGTAACTAACTGCAATTCAGGAAAGAGTACAGGCCTCTGCCTGAGGGCGGGGCCTGTGTTTGCTTTTGTCTGTCCCCACCACCACCCTGGGCCCTGGAGGGCCACTCAACTGATTGAATGAGTGATAACTGAATGGTCTCAACTCTTCAGGCAGGCAGTTGGGGAGGGCTCACCTTGAGACCTTTGAGCAACTCTTATGGTAACCAGAGGATGGAGAGTTAGGGTCCTGAGATGAGGAGGATCCCAGTAGACAGTTTAGTGAACAAGGACTGGGTGGGTCTCTTCCCAGTGACCTCCACCCCCTCAAACAGCCTTCCAAACAAAGGTGTGTTGGGGGAGCAGTGGTTGATGGGAGGAGGAGCTTCTACCCTCAGCAAATGAAAACAAAGCCAGAGGTCGGGTGGAAAGGCCAGGCTGTGTGTTGCGGACTGTTCTGGTACTAAGAGGCAGGTGTGTGGGGGTGGGTGGAGCAGCAACCCCCACAACAACAGCCAACATTTATAGAGCACCTACTCCTCCCAGGCTCTATGCTAAACACTTCCACCTTACATCATACTTAAACCTCACAATGACAATCTGGATTATGATCCCATCATTTTCTTTTCAAATGCTTGAGGAAATTGATCTACCCAAGGAAATTGATGTTTACCCAAGGTCACTCAGCTAGTGAATATCAGTACCAGCATTTCAACCCTGGCTTCTTGCTCCATAGCTTTACCCTTAACCTCTTAAGCTGGGCCTCCATGCTCCCAAAGACCGACCTAGGTTCAAATCCTGCCTGTTTCAGCAAACTTCTATTACCCTACCTCACCCACACATCCAATTCATCTGCCAAAATATCTCTAAGCCAGCAACCTCTCCACCACCATCTTTTCCTTGCTATCCCAACCCCCAGCCCCTCCTCCCAGGTCTCCTTGCTTGATCCTTTGCCTTCCAATGGTCTACAGGGTGGCCAGGGGGATCTTTAAAAAGTTTAAGTCAGACCTCCCAGCTTAAAACCCACCGAAGGCTGCCATGGCACTTTGCATAAACCCTGACCCCTCAGGGGGCCTGCAAGGCCCAGCCCTATAGGCATACCCTTTGGGCTTACAAAGGCCTTCCCCTCACCTTCAAGAGGCACATTCTTTGCAGACTTGGAGCTTTTGCAGCTTTGGAGCCTCTGTGCCGGCTGTGCCCTCTGCCTGGCATGCTCTGCCCCCTCTCCTTTGCTTGGCTGGCTCTTCCTGGTCTTTCAGGCCCCAGCTCAGATATCTTCTCCTCAGAGGCCTCCCCTGATGACAATAGCTCATATGGACCCCTCCCTGAAGTCAGTCTCACATGACCTATTTTAATGTCCTCATGGCTCCTCACGTTCTCTGAAGTGATCTTGGTCAACTATTTGTTTACTTGAACGTAACTAGAACGCAAGTTCTGAGAGGCTGGGGTCAAGACTGTGCTCTCGTGTTCCCATGGTCTAAATAGTGCCTAGCACGTAGTAGGCACTCAGTAAACATCTGAACAATGTGTATTTGATGTGACCTGGATCAAGAAGTCCCAGCCTCAGCTTCCTTTTTCTGTTAGGCTCTGCCTTCTCTCAGCCTCCCAGGGAGGCTCTGGATGAGATCAGAGATGGCAAAACGCTCTCTCCGGGAGAGGGAGGGCACGGCGCCCGCCTGGGGATGAGGTCAGTGCAGCAGGCACCTCTCAGTGCAGGAGGCCAGCAGAACCGCAAAGATCATCTTGGCCAGACCTATGCCCCTGGAATCCCAGACGGGCAGGGCAGGGCGTGTGACCCCTTCCCCTGGTGGGAAGCTCCTCCCGGCGGGGCCTCCTCTTCCCTTCCCCGGGGAGGCAGGTGGAGCTGCGTCCTCATCTTTGTTCCCATCTGGAGCGCGTTTGGCGCGGCGTGGCGGGGGCGGGGCTGAGCCCCCGCGGTGCCCGGAGAGACGGGCCCGCCCGCTTATCTGATCTGCGGCTAATTGAAACTCCCTGCTCGCGAAGGTCAGCTCGGTCCCCTGACAGCTGCCGAGCCGAGCCGGGCCGGATGGAAAACCCGGGCTGTGCAGGGCCCGGCGGGGCGCTGGGGGGAGGGGTTGTGGGGGGCTGCCTCTGCGGCAAAGTAGACAAAGGCAGCCCCTCCCTCCCTGTGCGCGCTGCTGGGGGTCGCCAGAGGTAGCGGCCTTCGCCCTCACCCTGCAGGGTGTTCCAGCTGGGGTCACATGGCCTAAGGCTACAGAGGAGGGGGGCGCCCTTAATCCCTACGTGCCCGCCCACCCCGCTCCCACGCCGGGGCCCTGTCTGGGGTCTCTGGGAGAGTCACCCCCAACTTCCTGCCCCCACCCCGCCTCCACGCCCCGGCTCTGAGACTTCCTGCCTCCCCGGCTCCGGGCAGCTCAGGCTGTGGGAAGCTGGCGGGGCGGGGGCGGCCCGATCCCCTCCCTCTGTGCACTCGACGGGGCGCTGGGGGTCCGGGAGGAAGTGTGCACGCTGGGGGGCACGGCTCGGCCCAGAAGCCGCCATCCGGTGGGTCAGGTGCGGCCTCAGCCTGGGAGGGCGGGCGGGCAGGCCTATTGCTAATGGTGCTGGGACGGGCGGTGGGCGGGGGGATGGTAGCCGGGGAGCCTGTGGGAGCCCCGTTTCCAGGGTTCCGGGTGCGGACGTGGCGAGCTCTGGAGACTGCAACCCCGCCCGCCGCCCCCCAGGCGGTCCCAGTCCCTAAGCAGCCCGCACGGGCCTCCCGCTAGCTGCCTGTGCGGCTAGGCTGAGGTGCTGGGGAGCTCCCGAAGCGGAATTCCTAGCCACCGGGCTAAGCGCGCGCCCCTAATCGAAGTCTTTGGGGCCTTGGCTTTCACAACCAAGAAGAAATAATTCCAACCACAGATTTTCAGAACCACGTGCCAAACACCATGATAAGCGTTGAACGTATTTTGTATCAATTAGGCCTCACAACAATTCCATTTTGCTGATGAGCAAGCTGAGGCGCAGAGAGGTGGTGACTTGGCCGAAGTCACACAGCTAGTAAGTTATCCAGGCGGGGCTCGGCTGTGACTCCAAAGCCAGCGTTGTTAGCCTCGGGTGGTCACCTCTTAGCAAGAGCTCTGCAGTTGTGCGCCAATATAGGTCGATTACCTAGGGCATCCACGAATGCAGACAGCCCCTTGGCGGCGTCTTGCCGCACGTGTTCTCGTCTTGGGGTTGGCACGTGTTTCGTGGCGCAGTCCCGCGTGTCAGAGCCCGGGGACAGAGGTATAGCCTATTGCACTGGTGCCCAGGTGCGCCATTCGCCGTTGGGACCTGGCAGTCATATGGCTGGGGCCTGAGCTGCAAGCAGGGCGGAGCGGGGGCGGAGAACTCGGAGCTGAGTCCACGCGGGCCGCGGCGCCTGGGAGGCCGCAATCCCGGCGCCTGCAGCCGGCGAGGCGCGGGGTGACGCGCGGGGGCCCAGCTACCGTGACCTCCTCCGCGGTTGCCATGGAGACCGTGCACTATAAATAAAAAAAAAAAAAAAAAGGAGGAGGAATTTCAAACCCGTTTTCCACGGCGCTTGGCGGGAGGGGGGAGGAAAGCTCTCTTTGAATCGAGTTTCCCATTTCACCTTCCCAGGCGGCGGGAGCGCTTCCCCCGCAGCCCAGCCGGGAAATTGCCGCCCCTCACGCCGCGTGGCGCCCCCTGAGGAAGCTAATTAGCGCAGCCCAGGGAGCTGGAGACAGGGGGACCGAGCCCCGGGGGGCCAGGACCCGCCTCTTTTGTGGGGGGAAGCGCCTACAAATTGCCCCCCATCTCTCCAGGCGCGCGCGCAGCCCAGCGCGGGCCGGGGCACGGGGCGCAGGCGGGAGGTCGCATCTGCAGCTTTGGCGCAATGAATCAGGCGCGGCCGCCGCCGCCACCGCCGCCGAGCGCGTCTGGCATCCGGAGTCTCCCGGGATCGAAAATAATTTGGGCAAAGCGGTGGGAGGTGTGTGTGCGCGCGCTCCGAGGGGAGGGCGGGGGAGCAGGCCGGGCGGGGTGCGCGGGGCGGGGGGAGGTGCCATCCGACAGCCCCGCTGTGGTGAGAACAGAGTTGACACTTCTTTCCTTTCCACTTACTGCGGCAAGTACTGCGAGGAAGTTTAACCCTCTCGCTGCTTGGAGGGTTAGAGGCTCTGGGAACGCCCTCCTGAGGGCGCGCCGGAGCGGGGGGTTCCAGGTGTGCAGACTCCTTTGGAGTGGGCTGTTGTGGCAGGCTGGAGTCAGCCTTCCAGCTCCTCAGACCAGCGCTCCTACCCGACACTCCTTAAGGCAGCCTACTGGGGCTTTCTTAATCCTTCCGTTTGCCTTCTGTGCATCTGGCTAGTGTCAGCGCTATGGCCTCAGTTTCCCCACCTATACAAGAGGGTGGGGATTCTATAGCACCTTCCCTGTCGGTTTAGTGACCCTGGTTTCGTGACCCTCTCTCTGGCTTGATCCCTGGGCCTGGGCAGGGGTGAGCCCGTTAGGGCAGCCGTGGGCAGGAGTCAGAACCTGACCCTCCCTGTCTCCCACCAGCGCTCTGGGCGCCGTTCGTCAAAATGGCCGGGTTCCTGTTTTTGCCTCTGAAGGCAGAAATGTCACTGCCGCTGCATTAAGCACGCTCGGCGGGAACTCGGTTTGGAGCGAGGAGCTGGCGCTCAGCCCTGCCAAGCTGCCTGCCGCAGGGGGGTGGGGATGGGCTGGCTGGCCAGCCGGCCTGGCTGGGGTCAGTCTTTGTCTATGAGGGGCTCCCACCTTCCCGTCTCTAGCCCGACATGGCCCACTCCCCTAAACCGTGCTGGTTGCTCCCACCCCACTCAAGTTTGGCGGGGGCAGGGCGGGGGAGTGGGGGGGGGGATTAAAGGGGAGGATCTGTGCCCCTCTGGCTCGGAGATAGCAGGGAGGTGATTGGGCAGAACTCATTTCCTTCTCCCCACCCCCATAATTGGCAACACCTCTGGAATGCATGGATCGTCTCCCCCCTAATGTTGCCCATTTGACGAGGAAGGAATGGTAGCCAGGCCTCAGGGCATCCTCAGTCTTCTGACCTGAAGTTTCTCCAGGAGGGCTTGGGGGAGAGGGTGCATTTCACCTTTTCCTAGCTTCCTTCTGGCCAAGGGATCCCACCACCCCAGGAATTCTCAAATCCTGGTGCACAGCAGACCACTTGTCTTTGTGAGCACACAGATGTGAGGAGGAGGAGGCAGGCCAGTGTGGAGAGTCTGATTTAGTGGGTCTGAAGTGGTCCTGTGATCTGCACACCTCACGAGACCCGAGGGAAAGCCCCCCACCCTCACTGAGAGGCATGCTGGGAGTCGCACAGAAATCAGAGGTGATGGGGTTTAGCAAGTCACTGAACAATGGGAGATTGAGAGAGGGATCACTTAGTAAGGTAGGAACTTGGTGGTTGAGAGTGTGGGCTCTGGACTCAGGAGGACCAAGCTTAAATCCTGGCTCTGCCACTAATTGACTGCATGCTGGAGGGCAGATGACCCAAACTGAGCCTTGGTTGTCTCAGTTTTAAAATGGGGGTAACACTGATGGTCCCTAACCCCACCAAAACAATGTGTGGCTTCTATGGGACAGTGCATGGAAAGTGCTGAATGTAGGTCCAGGTACTTAGTAACTGCATGATACATGTGAGCCTCTGTCATCGTCATCACTATTAAAACTATTGGAACTCAGATTTGTAGTTCAGACTTTAGTTTTGGGGTGGAGGAGAGTCTGGCCCAAATGTCTCTGGTTCTCCTAGTCTCGTCCTTTAGGGGTCCACCAGGTCGTGGGCAGGGGAGAGTAGGGGTAGGGTTCAGTCCCCTGGGTGTGGTCTCATCTGTGGGTCTCCACTCCCTACCCCAAGCCCTAGTGCCTTAGGTCTCTTTCACCCTTGGGTGTCCCCTCACAGCTCCCACTTGGAGCTACAGATGCCCACTGGGCACTGGCTTGGCTAGTACTTGAGGGCTTGCCCCTCCTAGACCCATATCCAGCCTCACTTCTCTGTGCAGCATCAGATTCTGTGATGGTGGTACAAGCGCCCGGATAAGTTAGGCCCCTGCACCCTGGGTGGTAGGGGAACTGGGAGTGTTAATGTTGAGCATGTGGGGTGCAGGAATAGGACACCCAAATTGGAGCAGCCTTTGGAATGTGGAATCTCACTTCCCTCTTTGGAAAGATAGATTGAGGGGAGCTGAGTGAGGACATAGTACTAATGTGTGCCTGGAATCTAGGGTTGATATCTGTTTCATTCAGGATATTTGGGACTGCTGGTTTCAGAATACAGGAAGGACTAACTGAAAACGAAGGCTACACACTGGGGAGGATCCTGGGGCAGATGCCTTGGCATGGGAGCATTCTTTTTTCTTTGTCTTTTCTTTGTTTTTTGAGACGGAGTCTCACTCTGTCGCCCAGGCTGGAGTGCAATGGTGCGACCTCAGCTCACTGCAACCTCTGCCTCCCGGGTTCAAGAGATTGTCCTGTCTCAGCCTCCTGCGTAGCTGGGATTACATGCACACACCATCACGCCTGGCTAATTTTTTTGTATTTTAGTAGAGACGGGATTTCACCGAGTTTCCCAGGCTGGTCTTGAACTCCTGAGCTCAGGCAATCCACCCACCTCGGCCTCCCAAAGTGCCAGGATTACAGGCGTGAGCCACGGTGCCCGGCCTGGCATGGGAGCATTCTAACTTGACTTGGGGAAGGGGTGTCTGTCCACTTGAGGCTGCCAGGTGGCTGAGGCTGAGATGACCTCATAGAGCTCCTTCTTGGGCTGTAGGCAGCAAAGGGCACCAGCTTTGGACTCTACTCTTCTCACACGTGCTTGCACATCTGCCCATGCTCAGCCACACTGACCCAGATTCATACTGGCCCATATGTTCTCATGCCCCCACGTGTACATTCATGTACATGCTAACGTACATGTGCACACGTGGTATACCACATGTACAACACACGTGTATGCTTATGCATGCACAAGTACACACAGGTACACACTTGGATAACCAGATGCACACATACTAACTTGCACACGGGCACTCTGATGCAACCATGCATACATTAACACCATGCACACACACAGTAACAAATGCACACGCATGGGCAAACCCACAGCCGTTTGCTCTTCCATCAGCCAATTCGTGTGTATGTAAACTGTATCTCCCATGAGAATAGCGCTATCTTTGTTCATTGTCAAGTCCCCCAAGATAAGAGAGGTTTGTTCAACCTCAAGGCTCACATGCTTGGTACTTGGGAGGTAAACAATACAGTATTGTCTGGAATATATGAGTAATTGTATAAGTGTATATAGAAATGAGTAATCTATGGTGAATAATAACCATAATAGTAAATGCCACCCCCATTTATTGAGTAGGTGCTATGTGCCTAACCCTTTGCTACCAGTACCATCTCATCTTAGCCTCATAGCAACCTATGAGGCAAGTACTTGTTTTTGGGGTTTTTTTCTTTCTTTTTTTTTTTTTTTTTGAGACGGAGTCTTGCTCTGTCGCCTAGGCTGGAGTGCAGTGGTGCAATCTCGGTTCACTGCAAGCTCCTCCTCCCAGGTTCATGCCATTCTCCTGCATCAGCCTCCTGAGTAGCTGGGACTACAAGCGCCGCCACCACGCCTGGCTAATTTTTTGTATTTTTAGTAGAGACGGGGTTTCACCATATTAGTTGGGATGATCTCGATCTCCTGACCTCGTGATCCGCCCGTCTCGGCCTCCCAAAGTGCTGGGATTATAGGTGTGAGCCACCGTGCCCGGCCGTTTTTTGTTTTTTTGAGATGGAGTCTTACTCTGTCACCAGGCTGGAGTGCAGTGGCGCGATCTCAGCTCACTGCAACCTCCGCCTCCCAGGTTCAAGAGATTCTCCTGCCTCAGCCTCCCAAGTAGCTGGGATTACAGGCACGTGCCACTGCGCCCAGCTAATTTTTTGTATTTTAGTGGAGACGGGGTTTCACCATGCTGGCCAAGATGGTCTCAATCTCCTGACCTCGTGATCCACCCGCCTCCACTTCTCAAAGTGCTGGAATTGCAGGCATGAGCCACCATGCCCAACCGAGGCAAGTACTCTTATAATTTCTGCTTAGGCGTTTGGGAACTGAGGCTACAAGAAACAGTCATTGCCTGTATCGGCTTGCTAAGGCTCGCATAACAAAATACCCCAGACTGGGTGGCTTACAGTTCTGGAAACCAGATGTCCAAATTCAAGGTCTTGGGAGGACCCTTCTGAGGGTTGTGAAGGAAGGATCTGTTCAGGCCTCTTTCCTTGGCTTGTAGATGGCCACCTTCTCCCTGCGTCTCTTCGTCTCGTCACCTTGTTTAACCTCTCTGCGTATCTGTTTCCAAACTACTCCTGCTTATGAGGACACCAGTCATATTGATTAGGGCCCACCCCAAAGACCTCCTTTTTTTTTTTTCTGAGACAGAGTCTCTCTATGTTGCCGAGGCTAGAGTGCAATGGTACGATCTCGGCACACTGCAACCTCCGTCTCCTGGGTTCAAGCAATTCTCCTGCCGCAGCCTCCTGAGTAGCTGGGATTACAGGCTCCTACCACCACGCCAGGGTAATTTTTGTATTTTTAGTAGAGATGGGCTTTCACCATATTGGCCAGGCTGGTCTTGAACTCCTGACCTCAGGTGATCCACCTGCCTTGGCCTCCCAAAGTGCTGGGATTACAGGCGTGAGCCACTGCTCCCAGCCTTTTTTTTTTTTGAAATGCAGTTTCACTCTTGTTGCCCAGGATTTTTAGTAGATACGGAGTTTCACCATGTTGGTCAGGCTGATCTCAAACTCCTAACCTCAGGTGATCCACCCGCCTCAGCCTCCCAAAAGTGCTGGGATTACAAGTGTGAGCCACTGCGCCTGGCCGAAGACCTCATTTTAACTTGAATTTATCTGTAAAGACTCTATTCCCAAGTAAGGTCACATTCTGAGATACTGAAGGCTTATTAAAGACTTTAACTTATGAATTTTTGGAGGTACCCAATTCAACCCATAATACTACCCAAGTTTGCACAGCTGGGAAGTAGTGTAAACAGGATATGATCCTGAGTCTGGAATGCCAGGGCCCATGGTATCACTCTACTAAGTAGTGCAGAGTTTGGGGTGTGTGTGTGTGTGTGTGTGTGTGTGTCCTGGTGGTTGCTATCTGATGCTATTATTTCCTGCTAGCAGGTGGGCATCTAGAGCCTGCTTGCATGAAGGAGTTGGCCCCTATTCACCCTGGCTTGCTGGTGCGCTGGAAGCTTTTACACTTCTTCTGTCATGGCATGGGCACCCAGAGCCATCCCCCAGGGCTGTGGTGGCCAATGCTGACCAGCCAACACTGATAGGAGTGCCTAGAGGGGGACATGGGGGGCCAGGGAGCTGCTGACTCCCCCCTAACCCCACCACTAGCCATCATCTCCAATGCTGCAGCCTCATTTCAAAGGCTTAGCCTATTCAGGTGGGAAGCTGGAGACATTTCGGAGGTGGGTAGGGGCAGTCATGAGACCTCCCTGCATCAACTGGGGCAGCTAAGACCAGGCAGGCCTGTGCTGACCTTTGTCCATAGCCTGAACCTCTCCTTGTGCCACGCAGGAGGCAGGGAGGCTGGACCTCACCCCTCTTGCTCCTCTGAGCTTAGCTGGAGGCCTAAAAAAGAGCCCTGGCAAAGGAGGGAGACAAAACACCTAGTCTGATGGCGAGACACAGCCTCAGTTCTAAGAGGAGCACAGGTTTGGGAGGGAAGGCCTCTGTCTTCCGGAATTTTTCAGTCTGAAAAGCCCCAGACTCTCTAAGCCTCACTTTGCTCATCCAGGAAGTGGGGATGACAGTGTAGTCAGCAGTGAGGGTTCCAGGAGTTATGATATGGAAGGACCAGGGACCAGAATCAACATGGATATCTTAAACCGTGCATAGCCACAGCATTCAGGGGGATGATGATGACGATGATGATGATTATTATTATTGGTAATATTTACTGGGCATTTACTAGACCTCAAGTCAAATGCTAAGTGCGTGCTTTACCCAATTATCTCAGTTAATCATTTTTTTTTTTTCTTTTTCCTGAGATTGAGTCTCACTCTGTTGCCCAGGCTGGGGTGCAGTGGTGTGATCTCAACTTCCTGTGACCTCCCCCCTCAAGTGATTCTCAAGTGGTTCAAGTGATTCTTTCCCCTCAACCTCCAGAGTAGCTGGAACTACAGACATGCACCACCACACCTGGCTAATTTTTATTTTTATTTTTTTTTGTCTCGGTTTGTCGCCCAGGCTGGAGTGCAGTGGTGCAATCTTGGCTCACTGCAAGCCATTTGGCTCACCCCTGTAATCTCAACACTTTGGGAGGCTGAGGTGGGTGGATAACTTGAGCTCAAGAGTTCAAGACCAGTCTGAACAACATGGTTGATATGATTTGGCTGTGTCCCCACCCACATCTCAACTTGAATTGTATCTCCCGTAATTCCCATGTGTTGTGGGAGGGGACCCAGAGGGAGGTAATTGAATCATGGGGGCTGGTCTTTCCTGTGCTATTTTTGTGATACTGAATAAGTATCATGAGATCTGATGGATTTATCAGGGGTTTCTGTTTTTGCTTCTTCCTCATCTTTCTCTTGCTGCTACCATGTAAGAAGTGCCTTTCACCTCCCACCATGATTCTGAGGCCTCCTCAGCCATGTGGAACTGTAATTTCAATTAAACCTTTTTTTATTCCCAGTTTCAAGTATGTCTTTATCAACAGTATGAAAACGGACGAATACAGTAAATTGGTACCAGGAGTGGGGTGTTGCTGAAAAGATACCAAAAGAAGTGGAAGCAACTTTGGAACTGGGTAACAGGCAGAGGTTGGAACAGTTTGGAGGGCTCAGAAGAAGACAGGAAAATGAGGGAATGTTTGGAACTTCCTAGAGACTTGTCAAATGGCTTTGCCCAAAATGCTGATAACGATATGGACAATAAGGTCCAGGCTGAGGTGGTCTCAGATGGACATGAGGAACTTATTGGGAACTGGAGTAAAGGTGACTCTCATTATTTATTTATTTATTTAAATTTTTTTTTGAGACAGAGTCTTGCTCTGTCACTCAGGCTGGAGTGCAATGGCACGATCTGGGCTTCCTGCAACCTCCGCCTTCCAGGTTCAAGCGATTCTCCTGCCTCAGCCTACCAAGTAGCTGGGATTACAGGTGCCCACCACCATGCCTGACTAATTTTTGTATTTTTAGTAGAGACGGAGTTTTGCCATGTTGGCCAGGCTGGTCTTGAACTCCTGATCTCAGGTGATCTGCCCACCTTGGCCTTCCAA